>NW_027466332.1:95000-150000 GCF_046127955.1 Nelusetta ayraudi | reverse complement strand
TCATCATTGCTGTTGTGTGACGTTACACCGTTAATGTGAATGTTTGGTGACTCCAACGCCGAGTGGGGCTCGCGGAAAAGAAGGCGGAAGATCATCGCCGTCACACTGGATGAATATCATGAAAAACTAACGTTCACAAGTTATACACGGAGACGCGGGAGCGCGCACGGGTTGGAGGGGGTTACAGAGACGGTGGCGCGCGTGTGCGCCCCCCCCCTCCTCGCTCTTCCAGCAGACCAGCAGCACCCATCAGCAGCTGCCCTCCACCCAGTGACTGATCCACCTCGGACCGGTTCCTCTGCACTGATTTCACCGGACTCGGGTGCAGGATGTCCGGCAACAGGGGCTCGCGCCGCCTCGGCGTCGTCCTGTAGAAGAGAAGTGGCTTCGCTTTTATGTAAGTGACCTTTCATCCTTTCATCCGCTGTTGTCGTCGCGACAACTCAGCTGAGTGCGTGAGACCAGAGGCGTTTTACGGCCGTGATCCCCGGTCGGTGCCAGTTAATCGGTTCGGATCGGGACGAGAAACATTGCCGACGTTTCTGGATGCTGAACGTGTTGAAAAGAGAAGAGCGGTGTGTTTCCAGTCGGCCCTCTATTTCAGGTGCACCGCCCCGGCTGGAGTCCTTTGCCCGCGGTCTCGAATCACTGGGAATATTAAAGAAAAATCCAAGTTCCGGCATGCAGTGCGGCAGCCCTGCCGCAGCGTTGCCTTCGTCCATCCGCGGGAATGATGGGTGTCGAAATCAAACTCACCAACCGTAGCGTGGAGATTGTGGGCGGTTGGTTTGTGTAACGTTTCCTCCCAGTCAGTTCCGAACAAAGACGCGAGACGTTTTTCAGGCTACAACTTTGAGCACGCGGAGGTTTATTTGTCTGGATCAGCTGTCAACGCGCTGCTGGAGGCTCCAGATGCCGCCCGCGGCCACGGCACCTGAATGCAGCACATTCTCGCCGGCGCTGCGAGTGACGTCATGGATGACGTATTATAGAAGCGACTCGAAATCCCTGCCCGGTTTCGTCAATGCGATGTAAACACCGCAGTGTGCGCATATTAATATCGACCATTTGACTGCATGCGACCCGGCGGAAGCAGAAGTGATGCCTCCGCAGCGCAGTAAGTTATTAAAGTGCGCAACACTTCATCAAAAAATAAACTGTTGTGCTGAAAACATCTCACTTTTGTTTGGTTTAGCTTTTAAGGCAGCAGCACAGTTGTTCTCGCTCGTCCGCCTTCATTGACAGATGTGGCTGTGAAGTCAGAAGTTGTCTGATTATATTTGGTTCATGTAGAAAAGCTGGGAAAGAGTCTCGGCTTACTGATCTGAAACCAACTAACTAGCGAGTAGCCGAAGTTTCCAGCTTTGTTTTGTTTTTATTACTGTCGCCGTGACAGTGACAGTCTGAGACCCTTTTAATATCTATTGTAATTCCAATATAATAATAATAATAATAATAATAATAATAATAATAATGTGTGTTAGTTTTTTCTTGTTGCTCTTGACCACTTCAGTGCTTGTTGATGGTCTCCTCCTCCTCCTCCTCCTCCTCTTCCTCTTCCTCCTCCTCCTCCTCCTTACTGCCCCCTGCAGGCCTCCTATGTTCCTGCGCCAGCTGAGCTCCCGCGGCTCCTCCTTGCTGTCCCGCAGCGGGGCGGCTGTGAGCAGAGCGGCTTTCAGAGGCAACACTGCTGACCAACACCAGCACCTCCTCCTCCAGCCTCCTGCTCCTCCTCCATGGTGGTGGTCTTCACGGGGACCTCCTCCCTGGCCTCCCTGCTCCCGCCCGGCAGCCTCCCAGCTTCTCCGTGCTAGGGCGGCGCAGCCCGGGGGCTTCAACCTGAGCCGCTGCCCCGGGGGTCTGCGCTGGGTGTTCACCTGCGCCGGCCGGCGCATGGAGCATTCAAACAGAGGACCTCCTCCCAAGAGGAGGAGGAGCACCGGGACGAAGAGAGAACCAAGCAGGGAGCAGCAACCCAGGAAGCCGGCGGCGGATCCAGGAAAGAGGCGGAGCGCCGCCCTCGGCCAAACCACCACCTCAAACACGGAGGTCCAGAGGAGCCGAGAGGAACCCGGCCAGCAGGAGACTTCTTCAGCTGCGGAGTGGGAGTGGGAGGAGGTGGAGGTGCGAGCCGGGGGAGCGGCCGGCAGGGTGCAGGTGGAGCTGGAGGTCTGCAGGTGGACTCTCACACACACACCTCCTGGTGTGCAGGACAGGAGCCTCGGAGGAGCAGGACCCACTTCCCACCGCTACACCTGCAGAGGGGCGGAGCTGCCGGGGAGCCGCCTCCTGCTGGAACCTCCCCACCTGTCACTCACCTGGAGGCTCAACCAGTCCAGTGTAAGATCCCGGCTGAAGGTTCTCAACATGTCACTCTGAGTGGAGTCCAACGCAGCAGCAGCAGCAGTAGTAGCAGCACTTCCTCATCAAGCCCTTTCTGTCTGCTCCCAAATTCTGGAGTAGCCAGGAAAAAAACAAGCAGCCAATGAGAGAGCAGCTGCCTCTCCTCTCACTCTCCACTCTCCACTCTCCACTCCTCACTCCTCACTCCTCACTCTTCACTCTTCACTCCTCACTCCTCACTCTTCACTCACCACTATTCACCCCTCTCTCCTCACTCCTCTCTCCTCTCTCTCCACTCCTCACTCCTCACTCCTCTCTCCTCACTCCTCTCTCCTCTCTCTCCACTCCTCACTCCTCACTCCTCACTCCTCTCTCCTCACTCTCTACTCCTCACTCCTCACTCCTCTCTCCTCACTCCTCTCTCCTCTCTCTCCACTCCTCACTCCTCACTCCTCTCTCTTCACTCCTCACTCTTCTCTTCACTCCTCACTCCTCACTCCTCTCTCCTCACTCTCTACTCCTCACTCCTCACTCCTCTCTCCTCACTCCTCTCTTTACTCCTCCGTCCTCACTCCTCTCTCCACTCCTCACTCTCCACTCCTCTCTCCTCACTCTTCACTCCTCCGTCCTCACTCCTCTCTCTTCACTCCTCACTCACTACTATTCACTCCTCACTCCTCTCCTCACTCCTCTGAACTCTCTCCTCTCTTTTCACTCCTCCGTCCTCACTCCTCTGTGCTCTCTCCTCTCTCTCCACTCCTCACTCCTCACTCCTCTCTCCTCACTCCACTCCTCTCTCCTCACTCCTCTCTCCTCACTCCTCACTCTTCTCTCCACTCTTCACTCCTCCGTCCTCACTCTTCACTCCTCTGTCCTCACTCCTCTCTCTTCACTCCTCACTCACTACTATTCACGCCTCACTCCTCTCTCCTCACTCGTCTCCTCACTCCTCCGAACTCTCTCCTCACTCCTCACTCTTCACTCCTCCGTCCTCACTCCTCTGTGCTCTCTCCTCACTCCCTCTCTCCTCACTCCTCACTCTCCACTCCTCTCTCCACTCCTCACTCCTCTCTCCTCACTCCTCACTCCACTCTTCACTCCTCCGTCCTCACTCCTCTGTGCTCTCTCCTCTCTCCTTTCTCCTCACTCCACTCTTCACTCCTCTCTTCTCACTCCTCTCTCCACTCCTCACTCCTCTCTCCACTCCTCACTCCTCTCTCCACTCCTCTCTCCTCACTCCTCTCTCCACTCCTCCGTCCTCACTCCTCTCTCCTCACTCCTCTCTCCACTCTTCACTCCTCCCTCCTCACTCCTCTCTCCACTCCTCACTCCTCTCTCCTCCCTCCTCCCTCCTCAGGTCTTCAGAGGCGTTGGGAGGCTGTGGCCAGCAGTGCAGGTGTCGAGCCAGCAGAGGGCAGCACTGCCTTTGACTTCTCGGTGGTGTCCTACAACATCCTGTCCCAGGAGCTGCTGGAGGACAACGCCTACCTGTACCGCCACTGCCACCCGGCCGTGCTGCCCTGGAGCCACAGGTTGCCCAACCTGCTGGCCGAGATCCAGCGGCTGGACGCTGACGTGAGTCCTGCAGGGCGCCGCAGGGAAATGCAGCTGATTGGCCTTTACAGAGCCATGCAGACACGGCAGACAGGATTTTAAAATGAAACTTGTCAATTGAATAAATGTCTGTCCTTCATTGTGATGCTGAGGTATGATACTGACAAAGTGGTGCTGTGAAATGTAAAAAAATAAAATAAAATCAAGTCTTGATGATAATTATATTCTGAAAAGAAGACAAGAAACAGACAGACAGATAGACGGATAGAAAAGTACTTTATTTATCCCAAAGGAAATTCAATTTCTCAATCATTGATCAGCACATCAGTTTATTGAACTTTTATTAATTCATTAATTGATTGGTTGATCTTTTTCAGATCCTCTGTCTCCAGGAGGTCCAGGAGGACCACTACCTCAACCAGCTCAAACCTGCTCTACAGGCTCTAGGTGTGTGTGTGTGTGTGTCTGTGTGTGTGTGTCTGTGTGTGTTTGTTTCATGACTGATGAAGTAAAACTAAAAGCAGCTCAGGCCCCAGCGAGAATTGAACTCGCGACCCCTGGTTTACAAGACCAGTGCTCTAACCACTGAGCTATGAGGCCTCTGCTGTCACCAGCTGGCCAACCCGTCTATTAAACATCAGGCTGAAGGTCGCGCCCTCTATTGTTGGTGGAACCAGACACACCTGTCGCCTCCTGGAACACCTCCAGAGCCGGCCCGCTGTTGTGTGTCTACATACACACACACACACACACACACACACAAACCTTATCCACACTGGAGAAAAGCATTTAGACCAGGGGTGGTGCAACTGTTGACTGGTGGGCCACAGTGGGGTCTACAGTGTGCCGGGGGGGGGGGGGGGGGGGGGTGGCGGAGCAGCAGCAGATGCATGCAGTGTTGCTGGAATGTCAATGGAAAATAAGCAAAGTTGCAACCAAGTCAGAGTCTGTGAAGCCCCAGCAGGGTGCTTAGCTCTTAGAACCACGCAGAACCTCCTAGAACCAGCAGCGTGTT
This sequence comes from Nelusetta ayraudi, assembly GCF_046127955.1. Taxonomy (NCBI): domain Eukaryota; kingdom Metazoa; phylum Chordata; class Actinopteri; order Tetraodontiformes; family Monacanthidae; genus Nelusetta; species Nelusetta ayraudi. The sequence continues at coordinate 145,088 of NW_027466332.1, read as the reverse complement.
GGGCTCTTAGAACCACCCAGAACCTCCTAGAACCAGCAGGGTGTTGAGCTCTCAGAACCACCCAGAACCTCCTAGAACCAGCAGGGTGTTGAGCTCTTAGAACCACCCAGAACCACGCAGAACCTCCTAGAACCAGCAGGGTGTTGAGCTCTCAGAACCACGCAGAACCTCCTAGAACCAGCAGGGTGTTGGGCTCTTAGAACCACCCAGAACCTCCTAGAACCAACAGGGTGTTGGGCTCTTAGAACCACGCAGAACCTCCTAGAACCAGCAGGGTGCTTAGCTCTTAGAACCACGCAGAACCTCCTAGAACCAGCAGGGTGCTTAGCTCTTAGAACCACCCAGAACCTCTTAGAACCAGCAGGGTGTTGAGCTCTCAGAACCACGCAGAACCTCCTAGAACCAGCAGGGTGTTGAGCTCTCAGAACCACCCAGAACCACCCAGAACCTCCTAGAACCAGCAGGGTGTTGAGCTCTCAGAACCACGCAGAACCTCCTAGAACCAGCAGGGTGCTTAGCTCTTAGAACCACCCAGAACCTCTTAGAACCAGCAGGGTGTTGAGCTCTCAGAACCACCCAGAACCACCCAGAACCAGCAGGGTGTTGGGCTATTGAAGTGACTGTGGAAACACTGCAGACATGGAGCAGGTGCAGCTGATTGATGACTGACTGTTGATATCGTTGCTTCAGGCTACCAGTGTGCCTACAAGAAGCGTACAGGAAGTAAACCCGACGGCTGTGCCATCGTCTTCAGAGCCTCCCGCCTCTCGCTGCTCTCGTCCAATCCGGTGGAGTTCTTGGTTCCGGGCGACGCCCTCCTGGACCGGGACAACGTGGGCCTGGTGGTCCTGCTGCGGCCCCGCTCGGACCCCTCGGCCGTCATCCTGGTGGCCAACACCCACCTGCTGTACAACCCCCGGCGAGGGGACGTCAAGCTGGCCCAGCTGGCCATCCTATTGGCCGAGATCGACCGGTTGTCCCGCCTCCCGGACGGCTCGACCAGCGCGGTGGTGCTGTGTGGAGACTTTAACTCCACCCCCTGGAGCCCCCTGTACAGCCTGCTGACTGAGGGCTGCCTGGACTACAGAGGGCTGTCCATTGGCTCGGTGAGGTCACATGATCCCTCTGTCTGTCCCTCCCTCTCGCTCACCAGCCAATCAGAATGGTCGGCTGATGATCGTCTTGGTTGTTAAATGGTGTGTGTGTGTGTGTGTGTGTGTGTGTGTGTGTGTGTGTGTGTGTGTGTGTGTGCGCAGGTGTCGGGTCAGGAGGTCAGCCCCAGAGGTCACCGCCTCCTCTCCTGTCCCATCTGGTCTCCCAGTCTGGGCGTCACTCAGCGCTGTCGCTACCAGAGCCAATCAGCTGAGTCCTCCTGCAGCAGCCCCACAGGTGACCAATCACAGCCCACTTTGGCTTTCAGTGCAGCTCACTCCTCTCACCTCCCTCATCGCTCCTCCCGACTCCTCCCGACTCCTCCTGACTCCTCCCTCCTCCTCCCTCCTCCTCCTCACTCCTCCCTCACTTGAATCAATATTTTACTCTGGCATCTTCTGTTGTTCTCTGTCTCAGCAGTAGAGGGCGCAATCTCCAGTCTCACAGTGGAAGATGTGGCCTCCGCTGCTGCTGCTGCTGCTGCTGCTGCTGCTGCTGCTCTCCACAGGTGAGACCTTCACCTTTGGTTGTTTGCTCCGCCCACTGACCTCGTGTCTCCCTGCTGATGATGATGCTAACTGTGTGTGTGTGTGTGTGTGTGTGTGTGTGTGTGTGTGTAGCCCCTCCTCCCCCAGGAAGCAGCTGGAACACGACCTGAAGCTGCAGTCGACCTATCAGCACCACCTGATGCCAGACGGCCGACCAGAGGTCACGACCTGCCACTCACGCACTGCCATCACCGTTGACTACATCCTGTACACACCCGGTAGGTACACACACACACACACACACACACACACACACACACACAGCGTTGAAACAGCAAAGTGTGATCCAACATTTCACTTCTCCGTCTCTCTCTCCGCTCTTCCAAGAACTTGACACGCCTGCTTCACTTCCTGGTGGGCGGGGCTTACACCTGCTGGGCAAGCTGTCATTGGTCGGCCAGCAGGAGCTGCAGGAGGTGGCCCGCCTCCCCAACCAGCACCACTCGTCCGACCACCTGCCTCTCCTCGCTCGCTTCCGCCTGAGCTACTGAACCCTCATCAGCCAATGGGAGCAGCGCTGCGCCTGGGCAGGGGGCGGGGCCTGGGCAGCTCAGGGATGTAGTTCAATTTGGTTTCAGTCAGTGAACAAACTGGAGACAACTGGAAAACAATAATGCAGTGAAGCACGAGTTAAATTCATTGGTTCAGGAATGCGACAGCAACAAGAAGCAAGACCTCCGGCCCCCAAGCACCAACTGAACCTAAACTAACTGAACTGTGCCGACTCACTGGTGGACACTGAAGCCAAGTGAAGCTTTTAGAACTGAAAATAAAATTCTGCCTTTTTAAAGATAGAAGATTCTATTTTTACGTCTGTTTTATTGAAATACTTGAATTGAGGATTTAAAGGTACAGTACGCAGGATTTTCTTTGGTGTGGGAAAAATCTCTGATAAATCAGACTTGAGAGGAATGTTAGCAGATGCTTACCAACCCACTCCAGCTGCTGTTGATTGTTCATTTTAGTTGAGTGAAGTTGGAGAAAAAAGAAAAGTGAAAAACATGGATGAGAAAATGTATTCATTTCCATATTTTACAGCTGTTGAAATGACCTCAAAGCAGCAACAGTCAGGATGGAAGCACGGCCAGCCTGGGCCGGAGCGACTTCAACACACCTGGTCTCTAGGAACCAGAACCATCGTGCAGAACGTCACTGACTGAACTTTGCACTCTCAGGTTGTCATTGTTCAACAAGTGCTGTTTTGTAACTGTATACATTTCTTCCTTTATATTATTTGTAAATAAAGACTGTTGAACAAATCACTCCTGTTATGTATTATGAATGATGGTATTCTTTGAAAAGCACAGATTTATTCTTGGCCATTGTCTGGAGTCTTCACCCATGCAGTTTCCAGGTCAGCTGACCGGGTTCGAGCATCAGGCCACACACTCAAACCAAGCATGCTGTTGTGTGTCCTTTGTGTTCAGTTTTCATGTTGAGCTCCACAGCAAAGGTCTGCTGTGATATAACAACAGTACTACTGCTAGCATTAGTAGTAGTGCTACTAGTGCTCACATTGTTGAACGGAGGTTTGCGTTGACTTTAAATGAGTGACATGATGATCCAGGATCAGTTTGAGCTGTTGGGTGAACCCCTGTCTGCTCCTCTGTGCTTCTGGGGCTTTGTGTTGCCGATGAAACCTGGACACACGTGCGTGTTTTGATTGGTTGACCTGGGCTTGGTTTTGGATCGTGGGTGTCGGTAGTCACCACAGCCGTAGCTTTCACCTATCGAGCTGAACCACCAGCGCCACCGCCGCCTCAATGTCCTGATGGCGGATGACGACCGACAACCTTTCTTGCGCAACGAGCCAAAACAGCCGGGAGAAGCTCCAGCGCCTCGACTCGAACCCCGTGCGGGAAAGTGTTGGTAGAAACCGACGGGTGACTGTTGGACGTAAGGTGGAGAAAAAACGATTTGTGAATAAGCGCCGTGTCTTTAGTTCCTCTGTCGCCTGTTTCTCCACGGCGACGTTAAGCGGACGGACCGCAGCTTGATGGCCGCGGCGGAGGACAGAGTCGCTGTGGACGGTCGAGCAGACGCCCATCATGAAGACGACAAACTGCAGATGATCAAAGGCGAGTCGGTCACCTGAGCTTCTCCCGAGGCTAACAGTTAGCCTAGCCTCCTAGCATCTCCCCAGGCCGCCAGAGAGACTCGCTGGAGGCTAGCAGTTAGCTTAGCCTAGCCTTTCCCTCGGCTCCCGTGTGTTAGTGTTTGAGGTGACAGCAGGACTCGCTCAGTGCTGCTCCACGGTGTGAAATCACGCTGTCCGTGAACGTCTCTTTTTCTGGACGAAAGAAGTGAAGCGGCTGCTCGTGGCTGCTGCACTGGAGGAGAGGAGGCGTGTCCAGGAAGCTACCTGACTGGCACCTTTGTGTCGCGTTGCCCACTTTCATTGAGAAAAATAAAGGAGGCCTCCCGCAGTGCTCGGGGTCATGACCTTCACAGGCCAGTGGCTCTCCAGTAATGGTCGATCGCAACTAACAATAGGGTTTCAGGGTTAGGGTTAGGGTTAGTCTACAGTTGGGTTAGGGTTAGGGTTAGGGTTAGTCTACGGTTGGGTTAGGGTTAGTCTACGGTTGGGTTAGTCTACGGTTGGGTTAGGGTTAGTCTACGGTTGACGTAGTTTGAACTGCTTTGTTCCCAACAGACATTAAGAATAAGCTGAACGTTTAAATTGTACTGAAATCTTTTAATTGAACGTATTGTTACCCAACAATCAATAAAGTGCGGGATGGATGACAAAGGAGTTGAATAAATCAGGCTGTGAAGAAGCAGTGATCCTGATTGGCCAGCGGTGTCGCCTGCAACCGCGTCGATGGCGGTTTTGAACGCAAACTCAGGAAACGAACGTGAAAGTTAAATTACGTTCAAGACAAGTCAGGAATGGGGGACAAACCCGGACCCGGGTCCATTCAAACTGGGCTGCACCATTTCATCGTCAAATACCACAGGACAGGTGTGTATTTAAAGGGACGGTTGGCATCTCTACATGTGTGTGTGTGTGTGTGTGTGTGTGTGTGCGCAGGTGCAGCCTTCCTGACAGTGGTGGCGTCCGCAGGTGTGTTTGCTGGCTTCGGCTCCACTCTGGCCCTGGCCAAGAAGAAGAGCCCCCACTGGTTCAACAAGGTACTGCACACACAGCAGCTGCATGTTTTCTCACCTGCCTTTGAATGTGAATTTGTCAGTGTGACGTTGACGGCCGGCTGGCTGTGTTTCCCCGCAGGGAGTCCTGGCCAGTTCGGCGGCTCCAGAGGGCGGAGCCTCTCTGGCGCTGCGGGCCCTGGGCTGGGGGTCTCTGCTGTCCTGCTGTGGGGTGGGCCTGCTCAGCTTCACCCTGTGGAAAGCCCTGGGAGTTCACAGTGTACGCAGACAACACACACACACACACACACATTGTGACAGTCATGAGCACCAGACACATCGCAGTGAAGTGGCTCCACCAGGTGTGGGCAAACTATGGCCCGGGGGCCATATGCGGCTCATTAAGATTTTTAATCCGACCTGCCGGAACTGAGGAAGCGATGTTCATGATGTCCAACTGGCGGAGCGGCGGTGCTTCCTCCTTGTTTCCAGTTTCAATAAACAGCTAAACACCGTGGGCCTTCTGGGTGGTTCTGGTTGGTTCTAACACCGTGGGGCTTCAAAGACTCTGATGTGGTTGCAACTTTGTTTAACGATGGACACTGAAGCAACAGGTTTTCTCCATGATAGATTGCTTCCTCCTCCACACTGCATCCACCTGCTGCTGCTCCGCTCCCCCCTCTGGCACACTGTAGAGCCCACTGTGGCCCACCCTGGTCTAGCCAGTTGTGTTCTCCTGGGTTGTGTTCACTAGGTGCTTTGTGTCGTGATAAACAGCAGCCTGATGATGATGATGATGACATTGTCTCCTCCAGCTGGCTGAGTTCAGGATGAAGATGCAATCCTTCTTCCCGTCCATCCCCAAGTCCTCTGAGTCTGCAGCTGGATCTGAAGCTCTGGACTGGGACGCCATCCTCAAGTCCAAGTGACCTTCAGCTGGAGCTCCAGTGGGCGGAGACCTTTGTGTCTGCTGCTGTTCATAGGATTATTGTCTATTTATAAAGTGCTTCTCCAGAATACATTACAATATAACTTAACACCAGTGGCTGTCTGCTCAGGTCCATGTGCCAGCTGAGTGCCAGTGTACACAGACTCCTCCTCCTAACCAGTGTGGCTCTGGCAGTGACCTGGCTGCTTCTTCACTGCAGTTCCACTGATGGTCAGTAGGGTGCAACAGAGTGACAGTGGAAGTGTAGTGACGAGACAACGACGCTAACGACACGATCAACATGTGATCAATGGTTCAAAGTCATCTTGACAATTAAAAACTGTTCCAAGGTTTCCTGTCTTGTTTTTTATTTGTTCTGCTTTCCAACCGGAAGGAGCATCAGGTTCGGTTTGGTACTTGAGATGTTTTGTTAATATTCGATGTCCAGTTTCCATCTCGTCGGGAGTTTGATCAAATCAATAAATTATCCTTCTCTATCTTCTCCTTCTTCGTCTTCTTCATCAAAATAAAAAAAACATCCTGGACGTTGGAAACGCGTCGGGTGACATTTTATCCCCTATGAGTCACAGAAAAGCAAATACCGCCAAAAACATGTTGAACATTTGACACTTCCGGTCCGGTCGGCTTCATTCTGTGACTCAGAAACCACGCTTTGGCCACGAATAAGAAACAAGAACGACTTTCTTTCATTCATTCTATCTTTTCTTTCTTTCTTTGGTTGAATAACATTTTCTGTCCGCTTTCGTAACCCGCAGCTGATCACCGGATCACGTGACCCCCTTTCCGCAGAGCCCATTGGCTGCGCCGCGGCGTCACTTTAAAGAGCCTCCTCGAGCTCGGCTCCTATTGGCCAGCTGCGATCCGGCGCCAATTTTTCAACAAAAAGCGGTCCGAGAGCAGCGCGCGCTTCACTCCGCTCCTCGAACCGCCCGCAGCCGCCTTCCATCCTTCCTCCATCCTTCCTCCATTCTTGACTTTCACTCCTTCCATCCCTCCGTCGACCGAAGCAGAAGATGTTGTCTCAGCGGGCTCCTCTGTCCCCCAGGAAGCAGCAGCAGCAGCAGCAGCAGCAGCAGACTGTGAGCCGCCTGGGCAACGTGTCGCTGCTGGACAAAGAGAACACGGTGAGTCGAGGAGAAAAGCAGCGGAATGGGACGCGGCCCTGGGCTCGCTCACAGTGGGACGGGGCCTCACTGCGGTGTCTTGTGTCTCCGTTAGCCGCCCAGCCTGAGCAGCAGCCGCGTGCTGGCGTCCAAAACCGCGCGGAGGATCTTCAGCGAGACCCCTGCGGTGAGTCACACGGACCCACGGTGGTGTTGTGTTGTGTTGTGTTGTGTTGTGTTGTGTTGTGTTGTGTTGTGTTGTGTCGGTGTGGCGCCTAAAATGTGGCGCCAACCTGGTGGCGCGTCTCTCCCGCTAAACAGCCGCTGTCGAACCGGAAGTTGCTGTCCGTCCACCCTAAGTGTGTGCGCGTGTGTGTGTGTATATGTGTGTTTGCCTATGTAGATTTTTTGTGTGTTCTTGTACCGTATGTGAGTGGATTTCGTGTGTTGTTTGTGCGCATGCGTCTGCTTATAAGCGCGTGAGTGTGGGAACAAAAGGCTGAAGGACGCTTTTGTGGACGGACGAAATGAACGTCTTGTTTTATTGCACGATGTCAAACACAACACGCACTCTCACGTCACACTTCCTGAAGCTCATCACCGCTAAGGAACCTGGGTAATGTAGTGTCAGGGTGGAGCGCTGGGACTTGGAACCCACACACACTCTGTATTGTCCTGCTAGTGAGAGGCTCTTTGTTTGACCCACTGCGTGTGCGTGTGTGTGTGTGTAGGCCAAAGGGGAGCAGGTGGAGCAGGTGGAGGCGGAGCCTCTGCTGAAGGACAACCCTCGGCGCTTCGTCATCTTCCCCATCCAGTACCACGACATCTGGCAGATGTACAAGAAGGCCGAGGCGTCTTTCTGGACCGCAGAGGAGGTGAGAGGAGTCACGTGACCCCACCCACCCCGCTCACACGACCTCCCCCCCACCCACCCTGAGCCTGAGAGCTGCTGTGCGTCCACCAGGTGGACCTGTCCAAGGACCTGCAGCACTGGGAGTGTCTGAAGGACGACGAGCGCTACTTCATCTCTCACGTGCTGGCCTTCTTCGCCGCCAGCGACGGCATCGTCAACGAGAACCTGGTGAGGGCGCTGCCGCGCACGCCGCACCCATGCAGCTGCTCTCAGGTGGGAGCCCACGTGTTGATGTTGTGTGTCGTTGCGGTGGCCACCAGGTGGAGCGCTTCACACAGGAAGTGCAGGTGACGGAGGCCAGGTGCTTCTACGGCTTCCAGATCGCCATGGAGAACATCCACTCTGAGATGTACAGCCTGCTGATCAACACCTACATCAAGGAGCCCAGAGAGAGGTCAGTGGGTCAGTGGGTTAGTGAGTGAGTCAGTGGGTCAGTCAGTGAGTCAGTGGGTCAGTGAGTCAGTGGGTTAGTGAGTGAGTGAGTCAGTTAGTGAGTTAGTGAGTGAGTCAGTTAGTGAGTTAGTGAGTGAGTGAGTCAGTTAGTGAGTTAGTGAGTGAGTGAGTCAGTCACTCAGTGAGCCAGTCAGCCAGTCAGTGTGACGCTGCCTTCACTGACCCTCAGGGAGTTCCTGTTCAACGCCATTGAGACGCTGCCCTGTGTGAAGAAGAAGGCCGACTGGGCTCTCAACTGGATCGGCAACAACAGCGCCAGCTACGGTAAGGCCGCCCTGCGTCACCTGACACCCAACCCCACCCCCCCTGGACTCTGGACCCTGACCTCTGCTTCCAGGAGAGCGGGTGGTGGCCTTCGCTGCTGTGGAGGGCATCTTCTTCTCGGGCTCCTTTGCTGCCATCTTCTGGCTGAAGAAGAGAGGCCTGATGCCTGGTCTGACCTTCTCCAACGAGCTCATCAGCAGGGACGAGGTGGGTGCTGCTGCTGCTGCTGCTGCTGCCTTCAGGGCCTCCACTGTGTGTGTGTGTGTGCTGACATGTTGTGGTGGTGCCTTCAGGGTCTTCACTGCGACTTTGCCTGTCTGATGTTCAAACACCTGGTCAACAAGCCGTCGCAACAAACCGTCAGTGACATCATCAAGAACGCCGTGGAGATCGAGCAGGTGGGACACCGGCGCCTTCCACTGCTGCTACTGACTGCTTCCACTGAGCGCTAGTAACCCCAGACCTCCTCCTCCTCCTCCTCCTCCCCAGGAGTTCCTGACTGAAGCGCTCCCCGTCAACCTGATCGGGATGAACTGTGAGCTCATGAAGCGCTACATCGAGTTTGTGGCCGACAGACTGATGCTGGAACTGGGCTGTTCCAAGGTCAGCACCTCCTCTTCCCGCTCCTCCTCTTCCTCCTCTTCCTCCTTCTCCTCTTGCTCCTCCGTGGTGATGAGATGCGCAGGGGTACGGACCTCAGCCAATCATGGGGGCTGAGTGCTGCTGCTGAGCTCTGATTGGACGGCAGGTGGTCGTCCGTCAGGGTGGCGGCAGCACAGATACTCGCCGGTCTGAACGGACTTCCTGCTGTCTGGGGGCGGGACTTCCTGCTGGGCTGGGGCGGGACGTCCTGTGTTGACCTGTGTGTGTGTGTGTGTGTGTGTGCAGGTCTACCGGGTGGAGAACCCCTTCGACTTCATGGAGAACATCTCTCTGGAGGGGAAGACCAACTTCTTTGAGAAGCGCGTGGGCGAGTACCAGAGGATGGGCGTGATGTCGGGCGCCACAGACAACACCTTCAGGCTGGACGCTGACTTCTGATTGGCCGCTGAGCTTGAGGAGCTCCCGGCCAGTTCAGAGAGGACCTCCCACCAGCGCGATGCTGCTGACTCCACACTTGAACTACAGTTTTACTGCAACCTCATGGATGACTTCTGGTTTTAACTTTGTTTTAATATCTGGGTGTTTTACTGTCTTATGTATATAGATGTATATTTTTACCATTAAAATCTGACTTTTGAATTTTGAGGCATTGCACTCTTCCAGCACTTCAGCTGCTTGTCTTTATAAACCCCATGGAAGGAGAACGACAGAAAGTCAGGTTAAAACTTGTTGTTGTTGTTGTTGTTGTTGTTGATGTTTTATACATAAAGGTTTTTGCTTCAACTCTGTTTTGGCCAAGTTTGTATGTAAAAAGTTTGTTTTTCTAACTTTTAATATCACAATAATCAGAAACCAACATAAGCACAAAGATTTTAAACCGTTTTTCCAAAGTTGATTTCGGGCCAATCAGACCCAACCATCGCCTTAAATTCAGCATCGAAAAAAATCCCGCCTGCGTTTATGACTTCAGCGTTAAAACGGATGTGACGTCACAATCTTGTGCTCTTGGGTACTTTTGTACCTACTGCGCATGCCCCACTCACTTCGGGCAGGTTCCTCACTTGGAAGGATGTCCGTAATGAACCCGAGACAGACGTTTTTAAACCTGGTGAGTCTGATGACGTCACTCTACTTTGACCGAACCTGTTCAGGGTTCTGAGGTTCTCTTCCAGCAGACAGTGTTGGAGAAGCAGTCAGTCGACTGACTGGTTGACTCTCAGCTGGGTGACTCACTTCCGGGTTCCCTTCAATCGAACCTTTGTCGGAAATTAGCCTCAGTGTTTTAGCGCGCGCGAATAACTCCGTCGCTTTATATCTTAAAGTCTAAAGTTTGGAGCGAAGTAACGCCGTGACGTCACAACGGGCTCTTTAGTTTTCGCCGTGTTTTGAAGTGGTCGTTTCTTTGCTTACGGCGCTGAAGTTGGCACCACATTCTCCGCGGTGCTTCTTAGCTTTCGATTCCACCTTAAAAAAAAAAAAATCCGCAATTTATTTATTTATTTATTTTTTAAGGTGGAATCGAAAGCTGAGCAGCACCGCGGAGAATGTGGTGCCAACTTCAGCGTCGTCCTTTTCGTGTTGTCTCGACTTGAGCTTTGCGGCTGATCAATATCATTTCTTCAAATTCGGTTTCGGGGCCGGATTAAAAAGGTTAACGGGTCGCATTTGGCCCGCGGGCCGTAGTTTGCTCATGGCTGATCGAAAGCATGAAAGAGTCGCTTGTTTTTCTCTGTTGTCGTGTCGACTCAATGAGGTTTGCTCCTCATTCTGGGAAACCACATGATAGTGATTGAGCTGATTGAGCAGGAGGTCAGTCAGGTGTCCTAAACCCAGCCTCTGTCTGTCTGTCTGTCTGCCTGCCTGTCTCTGTCTGTCTGCCTGTCTGTCTGTCTGTCCTCTCCAGTCCCTCCCCTTCAGTGGGACCATCTTGGGCGGCCTGGCCCCGGGAGAGATGGTGCTCATCCAGGGCTCGGTGCCGGCCGACGCTGACAGGTTGGTAGTCCCAGTTCCAGACCCGGACCCAGTCCCCTGCTGCTGCAGGTGGGTGCTCTCAGCCTCTGAACCTGCTGAGATGTCTCCTGCGCCTCCTCCAGGTTCCAGGTGGACTTGTGCTGCGGCAGCAGCGTCCAGCCCAGAGCTGACGTGGCGTTCCACTTCAACCCGCGCTTCTGCCGCTCGCCCTGCATTGTGTGCAACACGCTGCTGGGGGGCCGCTGGGGCCGCGAGGAGATTCTGCCCCACCCGCCCTTCAGGGCCGGGGCCACCTTCGAACTCATCATCCTGGTCCTCGAGGACCACTTCAAGGTGAGAGCCAGGCTGAGTGCTGAAATAATCCACATGAAAAACTAAAAAATATCATAATGTCAATGGCAAAGTTGGCAACTGTGGAGTCCCCCAAACTAGGGTTAGGGTTAGTGTTAAGGCTGGGGTTAGGGTTAGCGATAAGGCTGGGGTTAGGGTTAGGGTTAGCGATAAGGCTGGGGTTAGGGTTAGGGTTAAGGCTGGGGTTAGGGTTAGGGTTAGGGTTTCGGGGTTCCTCAAGTACTAGAAGTCCCAGATTTGGCATGGGCGCTCCTTGGGGGCTCCTGATGAAAAAGCAAGTGGCCCCATGTCTCTAGGACAAAGTTGAAGTTTCACCCCATAGACTTGCATTGAATTAGGGTTAACGATAAGCCTGAAGCTAGGGTTAGGGTTAGGGTTATGGTTAGGGTTTCGGGGTTCCTCAAGTAATAGAAGTCCCAGATTTGGCGTGGGCGCTCCTTGGGGGCTCCTGATGAAAAAGCAAGTGGCCCCATGTCTCTAGGACAAAGTTGAAGTTTCACCCCATAGACTTGCATTGAATTAGGGTTAACGATAAGCCTGAAGCTAGGGTTAGGGTTAGGGTTATGGTTAGGGTTTCGGGGTTCCTCAAGTACTAGAAGTCCCAGATTTGGCATGGGCGCTCCTTGGGGGCTCCTGATGAAAAAGCAAGTGGCCCCATGTCTCTAGGACAAAGTTGAAGTTTCACCCCATAGACTTGCATTGAATTAGGGTTAACGATAAGCCTGAAGCTAGGGTTAGGGTTAGGGTTATGGTTAGGGTTTCGGGGTTCCTCAAGTACTAGAAGTCTCAGATTTGGCATGGGCGCTCCTTGGGGGCTCCTGATGAAAAAGCAAGTGGCCCCATGTCTCTAGGACAAAGTTGAAGTTTCACCCCATAGACTTGCATTGAATTAGGGTTAACGATAAGCCTGAATCTAGGGTTAGGGTTAGGGTTATGGTTAGGGTTTCGGGGTTCCTCAAGTACTAGAAGTCCCAGATTTGGCATGGGCGCTCCTTGGGGGCTCCTGATGAAAAAGCAAGTGGCCCCATGTCTCTAGGACAAAGTTGAAGTTTCACCCCATAGACTTGCATTGAATTAGGGTTAACGATAAGCCTGAATCTAGGGTTAGGGTTAGGGTTAGGGTTTCGGGGTTCCTCAAGTACTAGAAGTCCCAGATTTGGCATGGGCGCTCCTTGGGGGCTCCTGATGAAAAAGCAAGTGGCCCAATGTCTCTAGGACAAAGTTGAAGTTTCACCCCATAGACTTGCATTAAATTAGGGTTAACGATAAGCCTGAAGCTAGGGTTAGGGTTATGGTTAGGGTTTCGGGGTTCCTCAAGTAATAGAAGTCCCAGATTTGGCGTGGGCGCTCCTTGGGGGCTCCTGATGAAAAAGCAAGTGGCCCCATGTCTCTAGGACAAAGTTGAAGTTTCACCCCATAGACTTGCATTGAATTAGGGTTAACGATAAGCCTGAAGCTAGGGTTAGGGTTAGGGTTATGGTTAGGGTTTCGGGGTTCCTCAAGTACTAGAAGTCTCAGATTTGGCATGGGCGCTCCTTGGGGGCTCCTGATGAAAAAGCAAGTGGCCCCATGTCTCTAGGACAAAGTTGAAGTTTCACCCCATAGACTTGCATTGAATTAGGGTTAACGATAAGCCTGAAGCTAGGGTTAGGGTTAGGGTTAGGGTTTCGGGGTTCCTCAAGTACTAGAAGTCCCAGATTTTGCGTGGGCGCTCCTTGGGGGCTCCTGATGAAAAAGCAAGTGGCCCCATGTCTCTAGGAAAAAGTTGAAGTTTCACCCCATAGACTTGCATTGAGTTAGGGTTAACGATAAGCCTGAAGCTAGGGTTAGGGTTAGGGTTAGGGTTTCGGGGTTCCTCAAGTACTAGAAGTCCCAGATTTGGCATGGGCGCTCCTTGGGGGCTCCTGATGAAAAAGCAAGTGGCCCCATGTCTCTAGGACAAAGTTGAAGTTTCACCCCATAGACTTGCATTGAGTTAGGGTTAACGATAAGCCTGAAGCTAGGGTTAGGGTTAGGGTTAGGGTTTCGGGGTTCCTCAAGTACTAGAAGTCCCAGATTTGGCATGGGCGCTCCTTGGGGGCTCCTGATGAAAAAGCAAGTGGCCCCATGTCTCTAGGACAAAGTTGAAGTTTCACCCCATAGACTTGCATTGAATTAGGGTTAACGATAAGCCTGAAGCTAGGGTTAGGGTTAGGGTTATGGTTAGGGTTTCGGGGTTCCTCAAGTAATAGAAGTCCCAGATTTGGCGTGGGCGCTCCTTGGGGGCTCCTGATGAAAAAGCAAGTGGCCCCATGTCTCTAGGACAAAGTTGAAGTTTCACCCCATAGACTTGCATTGAATTAGGGTTAACGATAAGCCTGAAGCTAGGGTTAGGGTTAGGGTTATGGTTAGGGTTTCGGGGTTCCTCAAGTACTAGAAGTCCCAGATTTGGCATGGGCGCTCCTTGGGGGCTCCTGATGAAAAAGCAAGTGGCCCCATGTCTCTAGGACAAAGTTGAAGTTTCACCCCATAGACTTGCATTGAATTAGGGTTAACGATAAGCCTGAAGCTAGGGTTAGTGTTATGGTTAGGGTTTCGGGGTTCCTCAAGTACTAGAAGTCCCAGATTTTGCGTGGGCGCTCCTTGGGGGCTCCTGATGAAAAAGCAAGTGGCCCCATGTCTCTAGGACAAAGTTGAAGTTTCACCCCATAGACTTGCATTGAGTTAGGGTTAACGATAAGCCTGAAGCTAGGGTTAGGGTTAGGGTTAGGGTTTCGGGGTTCCTCAAGTACTAGAAGTCCCAGATTTGGCATGGGCGCTCCTTGGGGGCTCCTGATGAAAAAGCAAGTGGCCCCATGTCTCTAGGACAAAGTTGAAGTTTCACCCCATAGACTTGCATTGAGTTAGGGTTAACGATAAGCCTGAAGCTAGGGTTAGGGTTAGGGTTAGGGTTTCGGGGTTCCTCAAGTACTAGAAGTCCCAGATTTGGCATGGGCGCTCCTTGGGGGCTCCTGATGAAAAAGCAAGTGGCCCCATGTCTCTAGGACAAAGTTGAAGTTTCACCCCATGGACTTGCATTGAGTTAGGGTTAACGATAAGCCTGAAGCTAGGGTTAGGGTTAGGGTTATGGTTAGGGTTTCGGGGTTCCTCAAGTACTAGAAGTCTCAGATTTGGCATGGGCGCTCCTTGGGGGCTCCTGATGAAAAAGCAAGTGGCCCCATGTCTCTAGGACAAAGTTGAAGTTTCACCCCATAGACTTGCATTGAATTAGGGTTAACGATAAGCCTGAATCTAGGGTTAGGGTTAGGGTTATGGTTAGGGTTTCGGGGTTCCTCAAGTACTAGAAGTCCCAGATTTGGCATGGGCGCTCCTTGGGGGCTCCTGATGAAAAAGCAAGTGGCCCCATGTCTCTAGGACAAAGTTGAAGTTTCACCCCATAGACTTGCATTGAATTAGGGTTAACGATAAGCCTGAAGCTAGGGTTAGGGTTAGGGTTAGGGTTTCGGGGTTCCTCAAGTACTAGAAGTCCCAGATTTGGCATGGGCGCTCCTTGGGGGCTCCTGATGAAAAAGCAAGTGGCCCCATGTCTCTAGGACAAAGTTGAAGTTTCACCCCATAGACTTGCATTGAATTAGGGTTAACGATAAGCCTGAAGCTAGGGTTAGGGTTAGTGTTATGGTTAGGGTTTCGGGGTTCCTCAAGTACTAGAAGTCCCAGATTTGGCATGGGCGCTCCTTGGGGGCTCCTGATGAAAAAGCAAGTGGCCCCATGTCTCTAGGACAAAGTTGAAGTTTCACCCCATAGACTTGCATTGAATTAGGGTTAACGATAAGCCTGAAGCTAGGTTTAGGGTTAGGGTTAGGGTTTCGGGGTTCCTCAAGTACTAGAAGTCCCAGATTTGGCATGGGGGCTCCTTGGGGGCTCCTGATGAAAAAGCAAGTGGCCCCATGTCTCTAGGACAAAGTTGAAGTTTCACCCCATAGACTTGCATTGAATTAGGGTTAACGATAAGCCTGAAGCTAGGGTTAGGGTTAGGGTTATGGTTAGGGTTTCGGGGTTCCTCAAGTACTAGAAGTCTCAGATTTGGCATGGGCGCTCCTTGGGGGCTCCTGATGAAAAAGCAAGTGGCCCCATGTCTCTAGGACAAAGTTGAAGTTTCACCCCATAGACTTGCATTGAATTAGGGTTAACGATAAGCCTGAATCTAGGGTTAGGGTTAGGGTTATGGTTAGGGTTTCGGGGTTCCTCAAGTACTAGAAGTCCCAGATTTGGCATGGGCGCTCCTTGGGGGCTCCTGATGAAAAAGCAAGTGGCCCCATGTCTCTAGGACAAAGTTGAAGTTTCACCCCATAGACTTGCATTGAATTAGGGTTAACGATAAGCCTGAAGCTAGGGTTAGGGTTAGGGTTATGGTTAGGGTTTCGGGGTTCCTCAAGTACTAGAAGTCCCAGATTTGGCATGGGCGCTCCTTGGGGGCTCCTGATGAAAAAGCAAGTGGCCCCATGTCTCTAGGACAAAGTTGAAGTTTCACCCCATAGACTTGCATTGAATTAGGGTTAACGATAAGCCTGAATCTAGGGTTAGGGTTAGGGTTAGGGTTTCGGGGTTCCTCAAGTACTAGAAGTCCCAGATTTGGCATGGGCGCTCCTTGGGGGCTCCTGATGAAAAAGCAAGTGGCCCCATGTCTCTAGGACAAAGTTGAAGTTTCACCCCATAGACTTGCATTGAATTAGGGTTAACGATAAGCCTGAAGCTAGGGTTAGGGTTAGGGTTATGGTTAGGGTTTCGGGGTTCCTCAAGTAATAGAAGTCCCAGATTTGGCGTGGGCGCTCCTTGGGGGCTCCTGATGAAAAAGCAAGTGGCCCCATGTCTCTAGGACAAAGTTGAAGTTTCACCCCATAGACTTGCATTGAATTAGGGTTAACGATAAGCCTGAAGCTAGGGTTAGGGTTAGGGTTATGGTTAGGGTTTCGGGGTTCCTCAAGTACTAGAAGTCTCAGATTTGGCATGGGCGCTCCTTGGGGGCTCCTGATGAAAAAGCAAGTGGCCCCATGTCTCTAGGACAAAGTTGAAGTTTCACCCCATAGACTTGCATTGAATTAGGGTTAACGATAAGCCTGAATCTAGGGTTAGGGTTAGGGTTATGGTTAGGGTTTCGGGGTTCCTCAAGTACTAGAAGTCCCAGATTTGGCATGGGCGCTCCTTGGGGGCTCCTGATGAAAAAGCAAGTGGCCCCATGTCTCTAGGACAAAGTTGAAGTTTCACCCCATAGACTTGCATTGAATTAGGGTTAACGATAAGCCTGAATCTAGGGTTAGGGTTAGGGTTAGGGTTTCGGGGTTCCTCAAGTACTAGAAGTCCCAGATTTGGCATGGGCGCTCCTTGGGGGCTCCTGATGAAAAAGCAAGTGGCCCAATGTCTCTAGGACAAAGTTGAAGTTTCACCCCATAGACTTGCATTAAATTAGGGTTAACGATAAGCCTGAAGCTAGGGTTAGGGTTATGGTTAGGGTTTCGGGGTTCCTCAAGTAATAGAAGTCCCAGATTTGGCGTGGGCGCTCCTTGGGGGCTCCTGATGAAAAAGCAAGTGGCCCCATGTCTCTAGGACAAAGTTGAAGTTTCACCCCATAGACTTGCATTGAATTAGGGTTAACGATAAGCCTGAAGCTAGGGTTAGGGTTAGGGTTATGGTTAGGGTTTCGGGGTTCCTCAAGTACTAGAAGTCTCAGATTTGGCATGGGCGCTCCTTGGGGGCTCCTGATGAAAAAGCAAGTGGCCCCATGTCTCTAGGACAAAGTTGAAGTTTCACCCCATAGACTTGCATTGAATTAGGGTTAACGATAAGCCTGAAGCTAGGGTTAGGGTTAGGGTTAGGGTTTCGGGGTTCCTCAAGTACTAGAAGTCCCAGATTTTGCGTGGGCGCTCCTTGGGGGCTCCTGATGAAAAAGCAAGTGGCCCCATGTCTCTAGGAAAAAGTTGAAGTTTCACCCCATAGACTTGCATTGAGTTAGGGTTAACGATAAGCCTGAAGCTAGGGTTAGGGTTAGGGTTAGGGTTTCGGGGTTCCTCAAGTACTAGAAGTCCCAGATTTGGCATGGGCGCTCCTTGGGGGCTCCTGATGAAAAAGCAAGTGGCCCCATGTCTCTAGGACAAAGTTGAAGTTTCACCCCATAGACTTGCATTGAGTTAGGGTTAACGATAAGCCTGAAGCTAGGGTTAGGGTTAGGGTTAGGGTTTCGGGGTTCCTCAAGTACTAGAAGTCCCAGATTTGGCATGGGCGCTCCTTGGGGGCTCCTGATGAAAAAGCAAGTGGCCCCATGTCTCTAGGACAAAGTTGAAGTTTCACCCCATAGACTTGCATTGAATTAGGGTTAACGATAAGCCTGAAGCTAGGGTTAGGGTTAGGGTTATGGTTAGGGTTTCGGGGTTCCTCAAGTACTAGAAGTCTCAGATTTGGCATGGGCGCTCCTTGGGGGCTCCTGATGAAAAAGCAAGTGGCCCCATGTCTCTAGGACAAAGTTGAAGTTTCACCCCATAGACTTGCATTGAATTAGGGTTAACGATAAGCCTGAATCTAGGGTTAGGGTTAGGGTTATGGTTAGGGTTTCGGGGTTCCTCAAGTACTAGAAGTCCCAGATTTGGCATGGGCGCTCCTTGGGGGCTCCTGATGAAAAAGCAAGTGGCCCCATGTCTCTAGGACAAAGTTGAAGTTTCACCCCATAGACTTGCATTGAATTAGGGTTAACGATAAGCCTGAATCTAGGGTTAGGGTTAGGGTTAGGGTTTCGGGGTTCCTCAAGTACTAGAAGTCCCAGATTTGGCATGGGCGCTCCTTGGGGGCTCCTGATGAAAAAGCAAGTGGCCCAATGTCTCTAGGACAAAGTTGAAGTTTCACCCCATAGACTTGCATTAAATTAGGGTTAACGATAAGCCTGAAGCTAGGGTTAGGGTTATGGTTAGGGTTTCGGGGTTCCTCAAGTAATAGAAGTCCCAGATTTGGCGTGGGCGCTCCTTGGGGGCTCCTGATGAAAAAGCAAGTGGCCCCATGTCTCTAGGACAAAGTTGAAGTTTCACCCCATAGACTTGCATTGAATTAGGGTTAACGATAAGCCTGAAGCTAGGGTTAGGGTTAGGGTTATGGTTAGGGTTTCGGGGTTCCTCAAGTACTAGAAGTCTCAGATTTGGCATGGGCGCTCCTTGGGGGCTCCTGATGAAAAAGCAAGTGGCCCCATGTCTCTAGGACAAAGTTGAAGTTTCACCCCATAGACTTGCATTGAATTAGGGTTAACGATAAGCCTGAAGCTAGGGTTAGGGTTAGGGTTAGGGTTTCGGGGTTCCTCAAGTACTAGAAGTCCCAGATTTTGCGTGGGCGCTCCTTGGGGGCTCCTGATGAAAAAGCAAGTGGCCCCATGTCTCTAGGAAAAAGTTGAAGTTTCACCCCATAGACTTGCATTGAGTTAGGGTTAACGATAAGCCTGAAGCTAGGGTTAGGGTTAGGGTTAGGGTTTCGGGGTTCCTCAAGTACTAGAAGTCCCAGATTTGGCATGGGCGCTCCTTGGGGGCTCCTGATGAAAAAGCAAGTGGCCCCATGTCTCTAGGACAAAGTTGAAGTTTCACCCCATAGACTTGCATTGAGTTAGGGTTAACGATAAGCCTGAAGCTAGGGTTAGGGTTAGGGTTAGGGTTTCGGGGTTCCTCAAGTACTAGAAGTCCCAGATTTGGCATGGGCGCTCCTTGGGGGCTCCTGATGAAAAAGCAAGTGGCCCCATGTCTCTAGGACAAAGTTGAAGTTTCACCCCATAGACTTGCATTGAATTAGGGTTAACGATAAGCCTGAAGCTAGGGTTAGGGTTAGGGTTATGGTTAGGGTTTCGGGGTTCCTCAAGTAATAGAAGTCCCAGATTTGGCGTGGGCGCTCCTTGGGGGCTCCTGATGAAAAAGCAAGTGGCCCCATGTCTCTAGGACAAAGTTGAAGTTTCACCCCATAGACTTGCATTGAATTAGGGTTAACGATAAGCCTGAAGCTAGGGTTAGGGTTAGGGTTTCGGGGTTCCTCAAGTACTAGAAGTACCAAATTTGGCGTGGGCGCTCCTTGGGGGCTCCTGATGAAAAAGCAAGTGGCCCCATGTCTCTAGGACAAAGGTGAAGTTTCACCCCATAGACTTGCATTGAATTAGGGTTAACGATAAGCCTGAAGCTAGGGTTAGGGTTAGGGTTAGGGTTTCGGGGTTCCTCAAGTACTAGAAGTCCCAGATTTGGCATTGGCGCTCCTTGGGGGCTCCTGATGAAAAAGCAAGTGGCCCCATGTCTCTAGGACAAAGTTGAAGTTTCACCCCATGGACTTGCATTGACTTAGGGTTAACGATAAGCCTGAATCTAGGGTTAGGGTTAGGGTTAGGGTTTCGCGGTTCCTCAAGTACTAGAAGTCCCAGATTTGGCGTGGGCGCTCCTTGGGGGCTCCTGATGAAAAAGCAAGTGGCCCCATGTCTCTAGGACAAAGTTGAAGTTTCACCCCATAGACTTGCATTGAATTAGGGTTAACGATAAGCCTGAAGCTAGGGTTAGGGTTAGGGTTAGGGTTAGGGTTTCGGGGTTCCTCAAGTACTAGAAGTACCAAATTTGGCGTGGGCGCTCCTTGGGGGCTCCTGATGAAAAAGCAAGTGGCCCCATGTCTCTAGGACAAAGGTGAAGTTTCACCCCATAGACTTGCATTGAATTAGGGTTAACGATAAGCCTGAATCTAGGGTTAGGGTTAGGGTTAGGGTTTCGGGGTTCCTCAAGTACTAGAAGTCCCAGATTTGGCGTGGGCGCTCCTTGGGGGCTCCTGATGAAAAAGCAAGTGGCCCCATGTCTCTAGGACAAAGTTGAAGTTTCACCCCATAGACTTGCATTGAATTAGGGTTAACGATAAGCCTGAAGCTAGGGTTAGGGTTAGGGTTATGGTTAGGGTTTCGGGGTTCCTCAAGTAATAGAAGTCCCAGATTTGGCGTGGGCGCTCCTTGGGGGCTCCTGATGAAAAAGCAAGTGGCCCCATGTCTCTAGGACAAAGTTGAAGTTTCACCCCATAGACTTGCATTGAATTAGGGTTAACGATAACCCTGAAGCTAGGGTTAGGGTTAGGGTTAGGGTTTCGGGGTTCCTCAAATACTAGAAGTCCCAGATTTGGCATGGGCGCTCCTTGGGGGCTCCTGATGAAAAAGCAAGTGGCCCCATGTCTCTAGGACAAAGTTGAAGTTTCACCCCATAGACTTGCATTGAATTAGGGTTAACGATAAGCCTGAAGCTAGGGTTAGGGTTAGGGTTATGGTTAGGGTTTCGGGGTTCCTCAAGTAATAGAAGTCCCAGATTTGGCGTGGGCGCTCCTTGGGGGCTCCTGATGAAAAAGCAAGTGGCCCCATGTCTCTAGGACAAAGTTGAAGTTTCACCCCATAGACTTGCATTGAATTAGGGTTAACGATAAGCCTGAAGCTAGGGTTAGGGTTAGGGTTAGGGTTTCGGGGTTCCTCAAGTACTAGAAGTCCCAGATTTGGCATTGGCGCTCCTTGGGGGCTCCTGATGAAAAAGCAAGTGGCCCCATGTCTCTAGGACAAAGTTGAAGTTTCACCCCATGGACTTGCATTGACTTAGGGTTAACGATAAGCCTGAAGCTAGGGTTAGGGTTAGGGTTAGGGTTTCGCGGTTCCTCAAGTACTAGAAGTCCCAGATTTGGCGTGGGCGCTCCTTGGGGGCTCCTGATGAAAAAGCAAGTGGCCCCATGTCTCTAGGACAAAGTTGAAGTTTCACCCCATAGACTTGCATTGAATTAGGGTTAACGATAAGCCTGAAGCTAGGGTTAGGGTTAGGGTTTCGGGGTTCCTCAAGTACTAGAAGTACCAAATTTGGCGTGGGCGCTCCTTGGGGGCTCCTGATGAAAAAGCAAGTGGCCCCATGTCTCTAGGACAAAGGTGAAGTTTCACCCCATAGACTTGCATTGAATTAGGGTTAACGATAAGCCTGAAGCTAGGGTTAGGGTTAGGGTTAGGGTTTCGGGGTTCCTCAAGTACTAGAAGTCCCAGATTTGGCATTG
This sequence comes from Nelusetta ayraudi, assembly GCF_046127955.1. Taxonomy (NCBI): domain Eukaryota; kingdom Metazoa; phylum Chordata; class Actinopteri; order Tetraodontiformes; family Monacanthidae; genus Nelusetta; species Nelusetta ayraudi. The sequence continues at coordinate 123,650 of NW_027466332.1, read as the reverse complement.
GCGCTCCTTGGGGGCTCCTGATGAAAAAGCAAGTGGCCCCATGTCTCTAGGACAAAGTTGAAGTTTCACCCCATGGACTTGCATTGACTTAGGGTTAACGATAAGCCTGAATCTAGGGTTAGGGTTAGGGTTAGGGTTTCGCGGTTCCTCAAGTACTAGAAGTCCCAGATTTGGCGTGGGCGCTCCTTGGGGGCTCCTGATGAAAAAGCAAGTGGCCCCATGTCTCTAGGACAAAGTTGAAGTTTCACCCCATAGACTTGCATTGAATTAGGGTTAACGATAAGCCTGAAGCTAGGGTTAGGGTTAGGGTTAGGGTTAGGGTTTCGGGGTTCCTCAAGTACTAGAAGTACCAAATTTGGCGTGGGCGCTCCTTGGGGGCTCCTGATGAAAAAGCAAGTGGCCCCATGTCTCTAGGACAAAGGTGAAGTTTCACCCCATAGACTTGCATTGAATTAGGGTTAACGATAAGCCTGAAGCTAGGGTTAGGGTTAGGGTTAGGGTTTCGGGGTTCCTCAAGTACTAGAAGTCCCAGATTTGGCATTGGCGCTCCTTGGGGGCTCCTGATGAAAAAGCAAGTGGCCCCATGTCTCTAGGACAAAGTTGAAGTTTCACCCCATGGACTTGCATTGACTTAGGGTTAACGATAAGCCTGAAGCTAGGGTTAGGGTTAGGGTTAGGGTTTCGCGGTTCCTCAAGTACTAGAAGTCCCAGATTTGGCGTGGGCGCTCCTTGGGGGCTCCTGATGAAAAAGCAAGTGGCCCCATGTCTCTAGGACAAAGTTGAAGTTTCACCCCATAGACTTGCATTGAATTAGGGTTAACGATAAGCCTGAAGCTAGGGTTAGGGTTAGGGTTAGGGTTTCGGGGTTCCTCAAGTACTAGAAGTACCAAATTTGGCGTGGGCGCTCCTTGGGGGCTCCTGATGAAAAAGCAAGTGGCCCCATGTCTCTAGGACAAAGGTGAAGTTTCACCCCATAGACTTGCATTGAATTAGGGTTAACGATAAGCCTGAAGCTAGGGTTAGGGTTAGGGTTAGGGTTTCGGGGTTCCTCAAGTACTAGAAGTCCCAGATTTGGCATTGGCGCTCCTTGGGGGCTCCTGATGAAAAAGCAAGTGGCCCCATGTCTCTAGGACAAAGTTGAAGTTTCACCCCATGGACTTGCATTGACTTAGGGTTAACGATAAGCCTGAATCTAGGGTTAGGGTTAGGGTTAGGGTTTCGCGGTTCCTCAAGTACTAGAAGTCCCAGATTTGGCGTGGGCGCTCCTTGGGGGCTCCTGATGAAAAAGCAAGTGGCCCCATGTCTCTAGGACAAAGTTGAAGTTTCACCCCATAGACTTGCATTGAATTAGGGTTAACGATAAGCCTGAAGCTAGGGTTAGGGTTAGGGTTAGGGTTTCGGGGTTCCTCAAGTACTAGAAGTACCAAATTTGGCGTGGGCGCTCCTTGGGGGCTCCTGATGAAAAAGCAAGTGGCCCCATGTCTCTAGGACAAAGGTGAAGTTTCACCCCATAGACTTGCATGGGATTAGGGTTACGCTTAAGGCTGAAATTAGGGTTTGGGTTTCGGGGTTCCTCATATGCTAGAAGCCCCAAGTTCATCCAGCCAATCACAGAGCAGTCCATTGAAGGAATGAGATTTATTTGTCCTTCACCATCTCAACACGCACACTCACACAGACACGCGTTCAACAGTTTGGGGTCAATGACTCGTTTCCGCGTCTCTACTGCCACCTGCTGGTCCAGCTCCAGCCAGGCTGCTCTCAGAGAGCCAATCAGATTGCATAGTGTATTTCTGTAGTCATTTGTCACAGTGCTCTTCAGGTGGCGGTGGACGGGAGTCACGTGTTGAAGTATGACCACCGGGTGGCGCTGCAGCGCGTGGACACGCTTAGCATCTCTGGACGGGTGACAGTGACGGTGGTGGGCATTCTGCCCAGTCTGGTGAGCTTCCCTTCTGGTTCTGGTTCTGATTCTGATTCTGGTTGGATTCAACTAATGACGTGTTTCATACAGAATTCTGCTGAAGCCAGTCCGACCAATCAGCAGCCACACATGAAGGTAACGACATGGTCACATTGATTGAACTTGACTCAACAGATCCGAGGTTGATTTCTTTTGTCTTGTTGTCCTGCAGCAGCCAATGAGGAGCCGTCCCTGCGACCTGGTGGGGCTTCCTGTTTCATCATCGCTCGCTTCACTGCAAACTTTATTTTCATTTTTTTGTGATCAAATTTTTATTAATACTTAAAACTTTATTGATAAAACAGTTGACATGTCAACACTGTTTCTCCTGTGTGTGTGTGTGTGTGTGTGTGTGTGTGTGTGTGTGTGTGTGTGTGCGCGCGCAGCGTGTTCCCTTCAGAAGAGAGCTGCTGGGTGGACTCAGTCCCGGTCGCAGCATCACCGTCCAAGGGGAGACCAATCACAATCCAGACAGGTACTTTGATGTCACTCTCTCCCCCCCCACCCCCCTCCACGTGTACTCTAGAGAGAAATGGGCGGAGCCTCAGCTTGTGCTCCCTCAGTTTCAGCATCAACCTGCGAGTGTCGGGCAGCAGCGACATCGCTCTTCATCTCAACCCTCGCCTGAAGAAAGGAGTCTTTGTCAGGAACTCCTTCCTGCGGGGGCACTGGGGCCCCGAGGAGACCTCCGGAGGCCCCGCCCCCTTCGCCGCCGCCCGCTACTTCGAGGTCAGAGCTCAGTGGCGAGCGCCTCGCCACCTCGCTAATGCAGCGACCGTGGTGATAAAAACACACGCGTGCTTGTTTTGCAGGTCATTGTTCTATGCGACCCTCAGCAGTTCAAGGTGGCTGTGGATGGGCGCCACCTGCTGGACTACAAACACAGAGTGAAGGAGCTGCGCAGCATCACGCAGCTGGAGGTGGAAGGAGACGTGACGCTGCACGACGTCCAGATCGTCTGACTCTGAACATCGTGAACATCACCCAAATATAAACTGCAATAACGACTGTATACTGTATATATATGGAGAGACAGAGATCACATGACCACAAGCACTGTTCCAACATTTAGTAGTGTTACACCAAACACTGGGCAGAGACAATAAACTACAATGGACATAAAATTAACATGTTCAAACTAAAAACTCATTAAAAACAAATAGATATCAAATATTAATTCAAGAGTCTATGTACAAAATGAGACAGTTGCAGAAGGTGTGGCCTGCAGGTGGCGCTCTCAGAAGTCAGCGTCCAGCCTGAAGGTGTTGTCTGTGGCGCCCGACATCACGCCCATCCTCTGGTACTCGCCCACGCGCTTCTCAAAGAAGTTGGTCTTCCCCTCCAGAGAGATGTTCTCCATGAAGTCAAAGGGGTTCTCCACCCGGTAGACCTGCACACACACACACAGGTCAACACAGGAAGTCCCGCCCCAGCCCAGCAGGAAGTCCCGCCCCCAGACAGCAGGAAGTCCGTTCAGACCGGCGAGTATCTGTGCTGCCGCCACCCTGACGGACGACCACCTGCCGTCCAATCAGAGCTCAGCAGCAGCACTCAGCCCCCATGATTGGCTGAGGTCCGTACCCCTGCGCATCTCATCACCACGGAGGAGCAAGAGGAGAAGGAGGAAGAGGAGGAAGAGGAGGAGCGGGAAGAGGAGGTGCTGACCTTGGAACAGCCCAGTTCCAGCATCAGTCTGTCGGCCACAAACTCGATGTAGCGCTTCATGAGCTCACAGTTCATCCCGATCAGGTTGACGGGGAGCGCTTCAGTCAGGAACTCCTGGGGAGGAGGAGGAGGAGGAGGAGGTCTGGGGTTACTAGCGCTCAGTGGAAGCAGTCAGTAGCAGCAGTGGAAGGCGCCGGTGTCCCACCTGCTCGATCTCCACGGCGTTCTTGATGATGTCACTGACGGTTTGTTGCGACGGCTTGTTGACCAGGTGTTTGAACATCAGACAGGCAAAGTCGCAGTGAAGACCCTGAAGGCACCACCACAACATGTCAGCACACACACACACACAGTGGAGGCCCTGAAGGCAGCAGCAGCAGCAGCAGCAGCACCCACCTCGTCCCTGCTGATGAGCTCGTTGGAGAAGGTCAGACCAGGCATCAGGCCTCTCTTCTTCAGCCAGAAGATGGCAGCAAAGGAGCCCGAGAAGAAGATGCCCTCCACAGCAGCGAAGGCCACCACCCGCTCTCCTGGAAGCAGAGGTCAGGGGTCAGGGTCCAGAGTCCAGGGGGGGTGGGGTTGGGTGTCAGGTGACGCAGGGCGGCCTTACCGTAGCTGGCGCTGTTGTTGCCGATCCAGTTGAGAGCCCAGTCGGCCTTCTTCTTCACACAGGGCAGCGTCTCAATGGCGTTGAACAGGAACTCCCTGAGGGTCAGTGAAGGCAGCGTCACACTGACTGGCTGACTGGCTCACTGAGTGACTGACTCACTGACTCACTGACTGACCCACTCACTCACTGACCCACTCACTGACTGACCCACTCACTCACTCACTGAGTGACTGACTCACTGACCCACTGACTCACTCACTCACTGACCCACTGACTCACTGACTGACCCACTGACCTCTCTCTGGGCTCCTTGATGTAGGTGTTGATCAGCAGGCTGTACATCTCAGAGTGGATGTTCTCCATGGCGATCTGGAAGCCGTAGAAGCACCTGGCCTCCGTCACCTGCACTTCCTGCGTGAAGCGCTCCACCTGGTGGCCACCACAACGACACACAACATCAACACGTGGGCTCCCACCTGAGAGCAGCTGCATGGGTGCGGCGTGCGCGGCGGCGCCCTCACCAGGTTCTCGTTGACGATGCCGTCGCTGGCGGCGAAGAAGGCCAGCACGTGAGAGATGAAGTAGCGCTCGTCGTCCTTCAGACACTCCCAGTGCTGCAGGTCCTTGGACAGGTCCACCTGGTGGACGCACAGCAGCTCTCAGGCTCAGGGTGGGTGGGGGGGAGGTCGTGTGAGCGGGGTGGGTGGGGTCACGTGACTCCTCTCACCTCCTCTGCGGTCCAGAAAGACGCCTCGGCCTTCTTGTACATCTGCCAGATGTCGTGGTACTGGATGGGGAAGATGACGAAGCGCCGAGGGTTGTCCTTCAGCAGAGGCTCCGCCTCCACCTGCTCCACCTGCTCCCCTTTGGCCTACACACACACACACGCACACGCAGTGGGTCAAACAAAGAGCCTCTCACTAGCAGGACAATACAGAGTGTGTGTGGGTTCCAAGTCCCAGCGCTCCACCCTGACACTACATTACCCAGGTTCCTTAGCGGTGATGAGCTTCAGGAAGTGTGACGTGAGAGTGCGTGTTGTGTTTGACATCGTGCAATAAAACAAGACGTTCATTTCGTCCGTCCACAAAAGCGTCCTTCAGCCTTTTGTTCCCACACTCACGCGCTTATAAGCAGACGCATGCGCACAAACAACACACGAAATCCACTCACATACGGTACAAGAACACACAAAAAATCTACATAGGCAAACACACATATATACACACACACGCGCACACACTTAGGGTGGACGGACAGCAACTTCCGGTTCGACAGCGGCTGTTTAGCGGGAGAGACGCGCCACCAGGTTGGCGCCACATTTTAGGCGCCACACCGACACAACACAACACAACACAACACAACACAACACAACACAACACGACACGACACGACACAACACAACACCACCGTGGGTCCGTGTGACTCACCGCAGGGGTCTCGCTGAAGATCCTCCGCGCGGTTTTGGACGCCAGCACGCGGCTGCTGCTCAGGCTGGGCGGCTAACGGAGACACAAGACACCGCAGTGAGGCCCCGTCCCACTGTGAGCGAGCCCAGGGCCGCGTCCCATTCCGCTGCTTTTCTCCTCGACTCACCGTGTTCTCTTTGTCCAGCAGCGACACGTTGCCCAGGCGGCTCACAGTCTGCTGCTGCTGCTGCTGCTGCTGCTGCTTCCTGGGGGACAGAGGAGCCCGCTGAGACAACATCTTCTGCTTCGGTCGACGGAGGGATGGAAGGAGTGAAAGTCAAGAATGGAGGAAGAATGGAGGAAGGATGGAAGGCGGCTGCGGGCGGTTCGAGGAGCGGAGTGAAGCGCGCGCTGCTCTCGGACCGCTTTTTGTTGAAAAATTGGCGCCGGATCGCAGCTGGCCAATAGGAGCCGAGCTCGAGGAGGCTCTTTAAAGTGACGCCGCGGCGCAGCCAATGGGCTCTGCGGAAAGGGGGTCACGTGATCCGGTGATCAGCTGCGGGTTACGAAAGCGGACAGAAAATGTTATTCAACCAAAGAAAGAAAAGAAAAGATAGAATGAATGAAAGAGATAAAGAATGGAGCGCGCGGCCACGGCGGCGGTTCAAGTCTCACAGAATCTTCCCGAATCGGCGCGGAGTGACGAAGTAGAACCGGTTCTGATTTGTTCCGAGTCATTAAGGGTTTTGTTTTTTTTTGGGGGGGGGGGGTCGTCCTGGTTGTTCTGAACGTCCACTTCAACCCACGAGTGATTGCAAAGCAGCCTCCACCAGTCGCCATCTTGGCTCTGCAGCCCAGCTGCTGCTTCCGCGTGCTCATTTTTAAAATAGTTTGTAAACTTCAGGGGAAGAACGTGAGAACATATCAGCTGTCAACCCTTCAGTACCGCCACAGTGCACTGGATAGCCACTGTGTGTAGAGGGAGATATTGTGTTGTCATTGTGGTGTTCACACACACACACACACACACACACACACACACACACACACACACACACACACACACACACACACACACACACACACACACACACACACACACTTGCTCTCTGGAACTAATTTAATTTAATAAAGTTCATCAAAGTCAAAATGCTGAAGACTGCTTTTATATGTGTGTGTGTGTGTGTGTGTGTGTGTGTGTGTATACGCGTCCTATCTGCTTCTTATATTCTCTAATATTGTTGTCTTTGATGTCTCTGTAAATATTTTGTCAAGCTGTGTTTATGTTGTGTGCTCCTACAACAGAACCACCTCCAGAACTCCACTTCCTGTTTACTTTTCTCTCTAATTAAAAGCAGATCCTGAACACTGCGACATTTCAGAGATAGAACTTCAAAATAAAGCTAATATAAAATCATGAGAGTCCAAATTTGAAACTCTGACTGCTGCTGAATCTCTTGGTAGGTGGCGCTGTTTCTCACTCCTCGCCAGCAGAGGGCAGATGTCCTGGATTTAAGTGCATTCCTTGGCGTCAGCTGACATCCCTCTGTACTAAATGATGTGTTCAGTTTAATTACTATTGTTGGACATTATTGGTGGTGACAAGTGTAAGATGCAACACGAGCCACAGTTGCTGGAAGTGGGAGGAGCCTACAGGAACCCTCCGACAGACCACGAGACTGAAGAGGCTCCACCCAAACAGCGACAGATGGCCTTTGAAGACAAAGCAAACTTTATTGGATGTCAGCGCAGACCTGCAGGTGTCTAGGAGGGCGGAGCTGCAGCGCTGGGTTCAGGGGACTCCGGGGTCTCCAGGGCTTCCAGGACCTCCTGGGGCTCCAGGGGATTTCAGGACTTCCAGGTTCTCCAGGGGCTCCAGGTTCTGCAGGACCTCCGGGGGCTCCAGGGTCTCCAGGTTCTCCAGGGTCTCCAGGTTCTCCAGTGGCTCCGGGTTCTCCAGGTTCTCCAGGGTCTCCAGGTTCTCCAGTGGCTCCGGGTTCTCCAGGGTCTCCAGTGGCTTCAGGTTCTCCAGTGGCTCCGGGTTCTCCAGGTTCTCCGGGTTCTCCAGGTTCTCCAGGTTCTCTCCAGGTTCTGTGCTGCAGGTGGCGGTCACCTTCCACAGCTCCAGCTGCTCCACCCGCTCGTACTCCAGGGCCTGGGGGAAGTCGCAGGGCAGCATCTGCACCTGGAAGCTGCAGGCGCCGTCCTCCTGCGCCCGCAGCTGCTCCAGGCAGTGGCGGAAGTGGTCGTAGGCGTCGCAGGAGACACGCAGCTGGCGCAGCGTGAAGTTGTAGCGCCGCTCGATGGCGAAGAAGAGCAGCGTGCGGCGGCGGCGGCGGCACAGCCGCAGCACGGTGCGGAACAGCCCGTCTGTCAGCTGCTCGTCGTAGCACACGTCGGCCGCCACGATGATGCCGCCCTCAGCGTGCAGGTGCACCACTTCCTGCTGGGTCCAGCCGAAGCCCCGCCCTCCCTCCTCCCTCTCCCCCTCCTCCTCCTCCTGCAGCGGCAGCTCCTGCTGCAGCCAGTCCAGGTGGCGCACCTTCACCCGCCCGCAGGTCAGGTGACCGTTGGCCTCCACGTTCCTCCTGCACATGCTCAGTAGGTCGTGGCCCAGGTCTGTGCAGTAGACGGTGGCGGCGGCGGTCGCCATGACGACGCTGGCGAGGCCGGTGCCGGCGCCCAGCTCCAGGACGGTGCGGCCCGCCAGGTGGCGGCGCTGCCACAGGAAGTAGTCGGCCAGGAGCAGCGCCCCCCGCCACACTTGCTTGCCTACGTCATCCAGGGGCGTGGCCATCGTGTGTTCTATCTTGAGAACGTCTTTGCAGGGCGTCTCGTCCGTGTCGTCATCGTCGTCGTAAACGTCCGCTTCCGGGTCGGACTGCTGCAGAATGACGGGACAGGTCACCCTCCGCTGCACGCTCGTCTTACGTCGGCGCGTGACGTCAATGTCGCCGTCCTCGTCCACGAGCGGGTCCGCGCGACCTCCAGCCGCGTCCCCTGCGCGCTCGTCCTCGCCCCCGCCCCCATCGTCGTCCTCGAGGTCGTTGAAGATCCGGAACCTGGACACAAACACCGGCTGTCCCACGGCATTCACGCGCGTTGCCAGGCGACGCCCGCGGCGCGTGAGCACGTGCACGTCGGACAACACCGTGTCGTGCTGAAACGTGATGTTCGACATCCGTCACTCACGCGCACCCTGGTCGCCCCCCGTGTCCTCGCCTCTGCAGCGCGCACGCCGACGTTCTAGAGAGCTACTTCCGGTCCGGAGCGCTCCCATTGGTCAAACCAACCCACGTGTGTGTCTATTTTGATTTTCTTTTTTCAAATGAAACTTTATTGTAAAAATAAACTACACCGTCCACACACATGTGTACATTATAAAGATAATAAAGTTACAATGTTAAAGATAATGTGTAAAACGTCTTTTTAAGATAAATAAGAAGTCAATGCGGATCAACAATATAATCCAAGATATTGCGGACGTGACGTCATGAGTAAAGATCGTCTTTATGTGTTAGTTGTCCACTGGCTTTATGACGCTGCTGTCGTCTGCCTGCCCCAGTTAACATCATATATGGGCCCGTGCTCACCATATGAAAACATCGCTCTTCTATTGAATATCAGCTGTAATAGCACATTTTACCTCGTGGTGTCGCCGTCGGTCGTGATGTTTTGCGGCTTGTTGCTGGAAGTCGGTCAGTAAGCCAGTCAGGCCGGACTTCCTTCGTCACAAGGATCTGCTGTCTGATTGGTCACACCCACTGCACGGCGGCACGGGATTGGCCACAGCCTGTTACCAGGTACTGGCGGGAGAGAAGCGGCCTGGCTCGGCTTGTGTAACGGCACAGCACAGCACAGCACAGCACAGCGACACCTACAGGCACACTGCAAAAGAAGACGCGGGAGAGAAAAGCCGCTCTGAGTGTCTGTGGTGTTAGCGCCTGGCAACCAGCACGTGTAACTTCCGTCATACACACAGCTGAAGATGGATTAGTAGCATTAGCATGATGTAGCACAGAGACTTTCACACCAGAACTAACTCACTACTGGTCTGCAAGGTGTGCTAACATGTAGCTGGCCTCCCATTGACAGAGGCCTCTAGCATTCACACTCAGACAAGTTGAAAATAAGAGTAACACAGAAGAAAGAAACAATTTTTTTTATTGGAAAAGTCATTTTGTTCATTTTACAGGCAAACATTGGGAAATGTCATCATTATCATCGGGCATAACATTTAATAACATGAGGTATCTTCTTACTGGCTACACTACAGGCCAAACCCAGATATCAAAAACAAGTTCATTAAATAATGCGTAGGTAGTATCACAGTGAGGGAATACTGACGGTTTCAAATTCAATGATTCATACGGTCAATAAATGAAGATCAGGATACACACGACATTCATATAGATATCAATGTATTTACAATATGTACATCGTAGACACAAATCTAAAAAGTAGTGTTATGCAGGGGCTTTGGCAGAAAGAAAATAAGTCAGAGAGAAGACATACGCTGAGCCAAACAAGGAGTAAACATCATCATACGCAGTAGAAATTCCAGTGCAATGTTTGTTGCTTCCGTCCTCCTGCCTTATATTCGTGGTCTGTGGAAAGAAAAAAGTCCTGAGCAGCACAATGAGGTGGCGCTCTCTCGTCCCTGGGCTCCGGCTTCGTCTCCAGGGAAACGCATCCCAACTCTATGCTCTTAGAACTCAACGCAGCGCCACCTGTTGGCAATACCAACAACTCACAATCAGCATCTGGTGGTGCAGTTGCACGCGAGATTTGCTGGTCATGGAGGACTGGACACCGCTAACACTACCTTCACTACCTGCTGACATTAGCGTGCTTGCTAAGTGTGTTAGCTCACTAAAGCTAACACACTTAGCAACTCTTCACCAGAAACTTAAACTTGTTTTGTCACGTCAACGTCAGTCTGCTGCCTCAGCAGGCCGTGACAGCCTGAGGGTGGCGCTGCAGAGTGCATTAGAAATTTGGTCCAGTCTGTCTTTGTTTTGTGTGTTTGTGGCGACGCTGTTAAGTGGAATGCTAGACAGGAAGTTCAGCATTAACACAGGAAGTGCTGTCCTCCTCTCTCCCCGACGGGGGTCGGTGACATCATAAGGGGGCGGGGGCGGTCACCTGAATTTACTGGGATGCCGTTGGTGGAGACGGAGCCGGAGACGCCGCCGCGCTTCTACTGTGTGGTGTCAGAGTCCCGGTGGTCCCGGTGGTCCCGGAGTCGCTCAGCCCCTCCCCTCCTCCTCTCTGCAGTTGTGCTGATTGAAGTGTCTGTCACAGTTTAACGATGACCATAGCCCCGCCCCCCGAGTGGCCCCTGTCCTGGCTTTTAATTGGCAGCGGGGACCAGCATGCTGACGGGGAGGGCGGGGCTTCTACCCTGGCTGCTGCCGCTGGGGATGCAGCCCACCTTGCCCAGGTCCCGGGGTTCGCCCGCCCACGAGGACGCCCTCTTGGCGGCGCTGTGGCGGCGGGCGTGTTTGGTCAGGTGGTCACTGCGCATGAAGCGCCGCTCGCACACGCCGCACACAAACTTCTTCTCGCCCGTGTGCGTCCGGCGGTGGCGGGACAGCTCGTCGGAGCGGGCAAACTTCTTGTCGCAGCCGTCCCAGTGGCAGCTGAATGGCTTCTCGCCTGCGGAGGAAGCGGACAAGACGTTAGCAGGAAGTCGGCAGGAAGCCCGACCCTGAGCTGTGTCCTACATCGCCCACAATGTATCCCACAATGCATCACTACCAGTAGGCAATACATCCCATCATGCATTGCACTCGTGCTGACCCATGGCTAGAAAAGGCCGGCGTTATTTCAAGACGCTGCCTTGTTGTCATCGAAATGCAAACAAATGTAAACTAATGCAGATGTTTGTTATTATTCTGACCACCTGGACAGGAACTTTTAATAATGAGACCGTGATGACGTCATCAATGGCGCCAAGAAGAGGTTTTTTTTTAAAATTTGGCCAGTGTCCCGATGCAGTGGCTACATAGCAGCGCCTGCAGAGGGAGCCAGTGGGTGTCCGCTGTACAGAGCATCGCTGCATGCAGTCAGTGGAACCACGGCGCCCTCCAGTGGTGAAACTGGGCACTTCACATTAGAGATTCCACCCTTTTCAGAGTGAGGAGAGCGACTGCCACCAGGCGCGTTGCTGTGTGTGTGTGTGTGTGTGTGTGTGTGTGTGTGTGTGTGTGTGTGTGTGTGTGTGTGTCCACCTGTGTGAGTGCGCAGGTGGGCCTTGAGGTGGGAGCTCTTGAAGTAGGTCTTCTTGCAGCCCGAGAAGTTGCACACGTAGTTGCGCCTGCGGGAGAAGTCGGCCTGCGAGGCCCCGCCCGCCACCGCCGGCACGTAGACGGGCGCCGGCGCCAGGGGGAGGAGCTTAGTGCTTCCGAGGGTGACCACAGTCTGAGGGGGCGGGGCCACCGGCGGCACCACAAACATGACGGTGCCCTGCAGCAGCGAGGGGCCGAAGCTGGGCGGAGACTGAGGCAGGAGGGGCTTAGACCCCGCCCCCACCGCCTGGACGAAGGCGGAGATCACCCCCGCCTGGGCGCCACTGACCGGGAACACCTGGCACAGCAGCGGGGAGATGGCGGTGGCGGTGGCGGAGGCGGAGGAGGTGGAGGAGGAGGAGGTGGAGGAGGAGTGTGGAGGAGTCGCAGGCGCTCCAAAGTTCTCGTCCAAGGTCAGGAGGTCAGCGGGCTGCTGGGAGGTGGGGCCGTCTGTGGAGGCGGGGCTAGAGGGGGCAGGGGGCGGGGCATCGGGGAGGCGGCGGTCGGCAGTGTGACGGATGACGCTGGTGGCCATGGCTCTGCCCACATGGGAGGAGTCCTGAGGAGGAGGAGCCAAGGTGTCTGAGGGGGAGGAGCCAGGATGAGGTCCACAGGTGGAGGAGGTGGTGGAGGAGGTGAGGACGGCGGCGGCGTCGGCAGAGCTCGGACTGTGAGGCGGAGTCATACACTGAGCAGACAGAGGAAGCAATCAACCAATCAACCAATCAATCAATCAACCAATCAATCAACCAACCAACCAATCAATCAATCAATCAACCAATCGTGCAGGCATTTGGCCACTTTGGCCGATCGGTGGATGAATTACCAATGAGGACAGGGCGATCAGGTCTTTGGCAGGGTCGGCGCCCTCTCCTGGCAGCAGGTGGACGGAGTCGCAGGAGTCCGAGGTGGGCGTGAGAGGGCGGAGCTTGTGCGACCTCTGACCCCACACGCTCATGCTGACCAGCGCCTCGGCGGCCTCCAGGTCGTGGTGCTGCACGCCCGCCTTCAGCTCCATGGTGCCCAGGGGGAGGGGTCCCAACTGAGGGCAGCAGGAGGTCAAAGGTCAGAGCAGTCTCTCCATCCATCACCACAGGGCCACAGATCATTTCCCTCCAATGACAAGTCCTTCCACAACCCATTAGCCCCGCCCCCTCAGTGACCCTGCAGGGTCACCAGGACTTGCTGCTGCTGCTGCAGGTTGAAAACCCCTCGACACCCTGGTCAGATCACAACCAGCAGGTGGCGCTGCTTCCAGCCACACACACTGACGTCGAGCGAACACACACACACACACACACACACACACACACACACACACACACACACACACACACACACTAAAACCCGCATCCAGACAGGGGACGGAGGGACACTCCTGGCAGGAAGTGCAGCGAGTCAACACACACGCACGCGCATACACAAAAACGCGCGCGCGCGCACTTACAAAACAGGGGCACAGGTGTCACAGTCTTCTGTGTGTCCGTCTAGTCGTCTTCCTGTTGTGTTGTGTGTCGCCGTGCTTGTTGTGTCAGTTGTTGTGCGCTCGCGCGTCCTGCGTCTGCGATGTTTGCTCAGAAGAACAATGAGCACTTGTTGTCATCAGTGTGTCTCAGTCCGTCAGTCTCGTCCCAACAACACAACACGACAACAACCAGAACAACAAACTTCAGGAAAAGCGGACGGAGCGCTGCGCCAACGAGAGCAAAGCGCGCCCGCGCACCCGCGCGCACGGACGGGCTGACCTCAGATAAACCAGCTGGTCGCGGCTAGCACGGTGAAGCTAACCTGCGGCGGGGGGACAGCCGACACGCAGCCGCCTTCAGCGGCTCTCGGGGCGGGCTGAGGGGCTGCAGGGTCCGGGCTCTCCGGGGTCCACGCTCCTGGTTCCGGGGATCCTGGCTCTACGGGGCCGCGGGGTTCGCGGGTCCTGGCTCCGACTCCGGGGGTCCTGGTTCTGGGGTCCGGGTCTCCGGGGTCCTGGCTCCGGTCGGTGGTCTCCGGAGCTGCGTCTCCGCCCCGCAGTCGAGCTTTGACGCGAGCGGCGGTGAAAACACACAGAAACAAAAGTGCGGGCGCCGTGGCGGCTGGTAACACGCAGCCAATCAGCGGCAAAGGTGTAGCGGCCGGCGGCCAATCAGGCGCCAGGCGGCGCGTGGCCGCGAGGTGCGCGCCGCGCCATTGGCCCGGCGCGGGGTGCGTGGCCGTCGGGGGGCGTGGCCGGGAGTCAGCGGTGTCACAGTAAACCCGGTGAACCCGGCCGCGCGCGCTCCCAACTGGGGGAAAGGTTGGCACGCAGACAGCACGGGAGCGCGCTGGCGGCGGCGGCGGAGACGCGCGTCGGAGGCGAGTTGGGAACAGCAGGAAGAAATAAAATGAGTGAAACAAAACAAAACAAAACCAAAAAAACTAAATCTAACGATGGATCAAATCAGGATAGACCTGCCGACCAATCACAGCAGAGGGCTGAACAACGTCACGGTGGAGTTGAACTGAGGACACCGAGGAAGAGCAGCAGCAGCAGCAGCAGCAGCAGCAGTTTACCTCGAACGACATCCAAAAGATTCATGAGAAATATTTATTCATAAAAATCATAATCAGAAACAACATTAAATGAGGCAATAAACAAACAAACACACCTCGTGATTAAATACTCCAGATATTGCAGCGTGGCACTGATTATTAGTCAGAATCACTGATCGATCATTGTGATCGATCATGGAGGAGGAACAGCAGCAGGATAAACAAACACACACAAAAGGCTCCTCAGCTGCAGCTCAACATGTTTCTTTATTGTCCCCTTCCTGTTCAAACTCCTCCCCCTCCCCCACACCCATGAACCCGGGGACTCCTCTGCAAGGGGGGGTGGGGGGGTGGGGGTTCCAGCAGGGCGGGGCCAGTGCCTCCACTCTTTTGTTGTGGCTGCGTGTTCACCCTCTGAGCTGCAGGTGGAGCCACCAACACCACTGGGTCGTTACATCATCCCACCACAGACAAAGAGCCCATGGTTCTGCTGGTTCTGCTGGTGGGGGTGGGGAAGAGGAGGGGGCGTGGCCAGCAGGACCACAGCAGGGTTCACTGAGGTCGCCTGAGGAAGCAGCAGCTCCGTCTGCAGACACCACAATGCTGTGTGTGTGTGTGTGTGTGTGGGGGGGTCCCCAGAGGTCCAGAACATCAGGACCAGAACCAGCTGGTTCCAACAGTCAGCTGACACACACACACACACACACACACACACACACACACACACACACACACACACACACACACCTGAGTCCATGGATGATGGTTGATCAGCTGTTGCTAGGCGACCTGACGGTGTTGTGGTCGTCATGGTGCCTGTTGCCATGGAGACGCTGCAGAGCCGCCGGCGCCTCCACATGAGGCGAGACAGTTTGGGCTCCGTGTCCTCAGACGACTCCAGACCGCAGCTCCCTGCTCTCCGTGCAGCCAGGGGCCCCTGCAGGGCCCCGCCGGTACTGCAGTGCTACTACAGTGGCACTGCAGCGGAGCGGTACTGCAGTACTGCAGTAGTATGCAGTAGTATGCAGTAGTACTGCAGTAGTAGTACTTGGTCACCTTGAGAGCGCCGCCTGCGGTTCTCCTTCAACGTAACGTAAAGTAAGTTTTTGATGTGGTCACCGTCTCTTCAGGGTCGACTCCACGCTGCCCCCTGCTGCTCACCACATGTCACTGCAGACATCAGGGCAGTTCTATTAGGTCCGACTCTCAGTGAGGAGGTGGCTGGTTCTGAACGACCCGGCTCGAGCAGCAGAACCAAACTTTGGAAATAAAGAAGTGTCTTTTCACAGGTGGGTGGGGTGGTCCGTGGTTCCGCCCATACCTGTCCTCCACCCTCCTGGTTCCTCTCCAGCCGCTCAGCACCTGGGGCTCCGCCTCCTGGTTCCTCTCCAGCCGCTCAGCACCTGGGGCTCCGCCTCCTGGTTCCCCTCCAGCCGCTCAGCACCTGGGCCTCCACCCTCCGCAGCTCCTCGTACAGGTAGTCGGCCGTCACGCCCAGCAGGAAGCCGAAGAGCCGCAGCAGCCAGACGAAGCTCCGCGCCAGCGAGGCCTCCAGCTGAACGTACTGCCGCCTGGACCTGGAACCAGAGGGGGAGGGGGGAAGGGGATGACATCACTTCCTGTCACTGTCACACTACCATCCTGCAGAGCAGCAGCTCAGAGACCCACCGCACTTGGCCGGTCCTGGCGGGCCGCCAGTACTGGGGGGCGGGGCCGACCCAGGCGGGCAGCTTCTCCTGGTGCATGCTGGGACCGTCAGCACCGCCCCCCTCCCCCTGCCCCTCCCCCCACTGGAACCTGAAGGTGGACGGAGCCGCCGGCCGCTGGAGACCCCCAGGGTTGGCAGAGGACAGCCGGGAGAAACACAGCTGCAGCTGCTCAGCCACTCCTGCACACACACACACACACACACACACACACACACACACACACACACACACACACACACACACACACACACACACACACAAGTCAGCATGTGATGCTGGTGGTGATGATGATGATGTCACTTCCTGATGAAACACTTCTCACTCTTCCTCTTGGCCACGACCTTCTGGTGCTTCCTGTCCAGGTGCAGAGGTCTGTCAGGCTTCCACTGTCTCCTGGCCAACACAAGCATCAACACAACCATCAACACAAGCATCAACACAACCATCAACACAACCATCATCTCAACCATCATCTCAACCATCATCTCAACCATCAACACAACCATCATCTCAACCATCATCTCAACCATCAACACAACCATCAACACAACCATCATCTCAAGCATCAACACAACCATCAACACGACCATCAACACGACCATCATCTCAACCATCATCTCAACCATCAACACAACCATCATCACAACCATCAACACAACCATCATCTCAAGCATCAACACAACCATCAACACCACCATCAACACAACCATCAACACCAAACACTGAGCACTTCAGGAAGTAAATGCTGTGATTGACTTCAGTGTGGTGAGGAGAAACCAGATGATGCCACCAGAGAGGAAGAGTGTTAGTCATCCTTTCAAGGTGGCACAGCACCTTACATAGACATAGAGTTACATAGAGTGGTCATGGCCACGTCAGGTGACCTTTGACCCGGATTGCTGAAGCACCTTACTGACTGACTGGTTCCAATGTGGAACCAGTTGGTTTCAGTGACTCTCTCCACTGTCGGGGCTGAAGGTCCCAGCAGCTGCAGTGGAACCTGACTGCTGACTGCTCTCCTGTGCGTGTGGATGAACAGCTGATCTCAGTCGTACCAGGACTCACTTCCACAGCTGAGGCTTTTCTATGCAAACCATCGACTTGTTTTGCTTACAAACTGAACGGCATCATTAAAAACCTCTTTCACCGCGCTGCCCGGAGTTCTGTCTGCAGCCTCACCCGGCGTCCTGGTCCCGCCTCCTGCCGCGGGCTCGGATCAGCGCCGTCTGCACCAGTCGGTACCAGCGCCTCAGGCTGAAGCGCTCACCTGAGTGGTGGCGTTCTGGCGTCTGATTGGACAGTTCCCTGCAGGGCCCAGAGAGACGCTCAGGTGTTAGAACAAACACACACACACACACACACACACACACACACACACACACACACACACACACACACACACACACACACACACACACACACACACACACACACACACGTTTTACCACTCGGTGGCGTCGTCCATGCCAAACAGCATCTTCACGGTGACGATGACGAGGGCGGCGCTCTGCATGTCGTAGCGCGGCACGGCGGTGCCACGGGGGGGGGAGGAGGCACACGTGAGGAGCGCCGCATCCGCCATACCAGCGCACTCCATCAGCCTGCAGACTGACGGGTGGAGCTCGTCTGGAGCAAGAGGAGAGAGGCATCGGCCAGGCTATGACATCATCATCATCACCACCATCATCATCATCATCATCATCATCATCATCACCATCACCACCATCACCACCATCATCATCACCACCATCATCATCATTTGCACTAATTGCCCATCTATGTTCAATATTAAATATTCAGACTTTCTTCATTTCCTGCAGACTTGAGTGAGTTTTTCAGAGCCACACACTGCAGTACTGCTGGAGACCATGGGGAGGCAGTGTTGCACAACCAGCAACAAGAAACAGAGAAAAAGTTGTCCTGGACCTAAGAAGAGCTGGAGGAGCCACTCCTCACAGCGCTGCCCTCTAGTGGCCGTGTTGCTGACCTGGGACAGGCGCACCAACCTGGCCTTAAAATCTGTGAGTCAAACAGTGGCATTGATGCTGGGTCTGTTACCGGGCAGATTAGCATCCCTCAGGTAGCGCAGGCTGAGCAGGGCCGGATGCAGCGGGCTGCCGCGGCTGATTGGAGGAAAAGCAGGAAGCTGCAGGAAGTGAAGAAGAGTCTCCGCCTCTTTGTGAAGGGTGCGATGAGATGGGACGCTCTGCATGAGAGAAGACCGTGAGGCTGCAGGATCCAGACCAGAAGCAGAACCAGGACCTAGCTGGGGAACGGACCTCCACTCTGAAGAGCAGCACGTCTTTGCCCTCCAGCATCATCTCCACAGGAAGTCCTTCATACGCAGCCACGTAGGGGACGGAACCTTCAGCCACCAGCCTGGAGACAGCAGGTCCAGGACACACGGCTGCTTACAGAGACAGTCCAGTGTGTGTGTGTGTGTGTGTGTGTGTGTGTGTGTGTGTGTGAGAGAGACCTGAGCAGGTCACTCAGCGTCAGCGCCTGGCGGCTCCAGACCAGAGCCAGGTGGATCAGCGCCAGCGTCTTCCTCATGCTCATCAGATTCAAGCTCCGCCTCCTGCCAGCTGACAGGTAGCTGTGGGCGTCGACCGAGCCCGAGTACAGCGACCAATCACTGGAGCTCCCTGAGAACACACACACAGGACACATGACTCTCACTGTATCTCTCTCTCACACACTCACACACACACACACACACACACACACACACACACACACACACACACACACACACACACACACACACACACACACACACACCTACCTGTGTGTGCTCCTCCTCCCAGGCTGGATTGGTTGGTTTCTCCATCTGTGTCGCTGGCCGACAAACCAGAAGACACGCCCCCACTGTCTGAGTCCACGCCCCTCTGTGGGGGGAGGGGGATTTGATTGACAGCTCGTTCTGGTTCTCGTCCCACGTCCAGACACACAACAACTGCAATAACTCTGAGCCAATAGTGTCAGAGTAGCCAGGTGGGTGGAGAGGGGGGGGGCTTCTATGGACCAATGAGGAGACAGAGAGGCAGAGAGGGGCTTACCACTGACAGGTGGGTGGTCCTGATGGGCGTGTTGGTGTACGCTTGTTGACTCTTCTGCAGGTAGAGTCTCCACATCTGACATAACACCTGGTCCTGGACACACACACACACACACACACACACACACACACACACACACACACACACACACACACACACACACACACACACACACACACACACACACACACACAGCTGTCAGCTTCCTCATCACTTCCTGCTACTTCTGGACCAGGACCTCAATCTGGTACCAGACCTGGACTCTGCTACTAGACCTGGACTCTGCTATTAAACCAGGCCTCTGGTACCAGACCTGGACTCTGGTACTGACCCTGAAATGAGTGCTGACTCCCAGTGTGACGAGAGCGTCCGCCTGCATCCTCAGAATCATCTGGAAGCCTTCACAGATCATCCACTGGCGCCCTCGCTCTGCCCCCACAGAAACACAACCGTTGTTAATCCCCCCCGCCGCAGCACCAGCACCACCAGTACCAGCAGCAGCACCCTGACAAAGGGACACCACGTGGGTGTTTGTGTTAGCTTGCTGTGGCAGAAGCACTGACCGCGGTGCTTGGACCTGCTGGCGGAGGAGATGGAGGAGATCCTGGAGGAGCCGGGGGAGAGGTAGGGGTCCACCACCTCTCTGGTCCTCTGAGGAAACACACACACACACACACACAGCATCACAACACTGCCACCTGCTGTCGGCCGAGGCTCACTGTTACACTGTGGACGATGGATGCGTTCACCTCGCTGACGTTGTGGCAGGACCTGCAGTAGAAGCGACCCTCCTCCGAGACCCCCCAGTCCACCGCAGAGCACTGAGCGCAGGGCTCCGAGTAGCCCGCCTGCAAGTCAGGAGGAGAGCGGAGTGGTTGGCCGACCGACTGCAGTGAACCGAGAGCCGGCTCCTGATTGGCTGGGAGCCGTTGTTTCTGAAGGTGTTTTAGTGGAGACTTTGTACATACAGGTATTAGAATGTATGAACTATTAGAAACGGGATAAAGTGAATAATAAATACAATAATAGAACACATTAATTTTTTTAGCTGAATGCTGCTTTTTCTTTGTTTTTATCCTGTTGTGATGTTTTGTTGATGTTCTTTCACTTGCACACAGTTGTGTTGTATTGTGGTTTGTTTTGGTATTTTGTATCTACTTTACAGCACAGTTCAATGTGTATAAATGTATTTTAAATTAAATATCGCTATCCTCTACATTAGCCGTTGATTTTAGCAAATAATTTGGTCATAAAATAAAATAAGCAACAAATCAATCGAAAGAGTCGCTTGGGAGCCAAAAGACTCGGATCTTTGGAGTCAACCGAGTCTCTTGGAGTGAACCGGTTCGCCGAGAAGAGTCCTCGTGCAGTTGACGCTGAGCCGGGTGCTAATGCTAATGCTAGCTCTGCAGCTGCAGTTTGTCCAACAGTAGCTAGGCTAGGAGACCAACGCGGCGCTTGATTGGACACTGCGGTGTCAAAATGAACAACATTGTGTTGTGTTGTGTTGTGTTGTGCTATGTTGTGTTACCGTGAGCTCCTCGTCCATCGTCACCACGAAATAAAGAAGCAGTGTCGCCTAAAGCCAGAGCAATTGTTGTTTATGGGGTTTACTCTTTACGTCACTTCCGCCACGGCCCCGACATTGTGTGCAGCAGCAGCACTCTGCTGCCCCCAAGTGTCCATGTGTAAAACTACACCGACAGGCAGGGAGGGAGACGGGCGGTGGAAGCAGGAAAGCGGATTTGCGGATTTGATCTCTGCTTGAAAATAAAGCTGCCAGATGTTTCTGCTATTTTATGACGCAACGCGCAGAAGCGAGGGCTTCGTTTTCCCTGTGATTGGTTGCTTTTGTGTGTTTCGGGTGTTGAACGGCATCACGCTGTCAAAGTGTTGTCAAAGTGTGACCGAGACGCTTTTCTTTCACGCGTCTGGATTTCGACGATTTGCCTCAACAGCGTCAAGTTCGCGACCGTCGTAGTCCAACAACAACGCACACTTTCAAAATAAAGATGGAAGGCTGACGTCACTTCTACAATGGGGCGTCGAATCTGAAGAGCACAACGACAGTTGGTTCAGATTCACACACTCCTCTCACATTAGTTATTATCTTTATTCCTTCATCTTTCCTTCACAGTCACGGGTTTATTTTATTTTCAGTCTCAGCAGACTTTTATTATGAAGACATCGAGGTTCACTTCCGTCTCCACCGTCCTGCTTCTCGCTATCTTTCCTGGCAGCTGTGCGTCTTCCTGGTTGTTTCAGTAGTTCAGTGATTGCGCCTCGACTTCCGCTCAGTGTTTTCCGTTCCTTCGGTTCTGAAAGTCGCCTTGTGGTCCAAAGTGTCGCTGTCGCTGGAGCTCAGATGAGACGCTTTACAGTGAAGACTCGCTTCCGTCCGCCAGCCAGAGATGAGAGCTCAACTTTTCGCCGTGTTTCTGCTCTTAACGGAAGCCGCCATGACTCCTGAGGAAGACTTGGGTCAGTTCGTCATCACCGTTTTGAGGTTTTGGATGTAAAATAATATTAATGAAACTTTACTGAACTTAACCGTGGGTTTCCTCCCAGCGATGACTGCGAAACACTGCGGGGGCGGTGCCGCCATAATAAAGTAGTTGGTGTTGCATGGCAACGTCACCTGTCGTAACGCACGACGTGTGTGTGTGTGTGTGTGTGTGTGTGTGTGTGTGTGTGTGTGTGTGTGTGTGTGTGTTTGTTTGTTTTTGTGGTTTTCCCCTTTGCAGCTTCCGTCCGTTCGGTCCTGAAGCACTTCGAGGTTCTGCCGCTGTCCGGCCTCCTCAGCCACTCGGTCCGCAGGCGGGACGTCCAGACTGAGACCCACCTGGAAAAGGTGCTCAGCTTCCACGCCCTGCAGAGGTCAGAGGTCACGCTTCAGACAGAAACCTGGTGTGGGTGTCAGAAGTCACTCAGCGTCCTCGACATCACATCTCCTGTGTGCTCCAGACACTTCCGCCTGTACCTGAGGACCAACGACCAGCTGTTCACCGAGGACTTCAGCGCTGCAGTGGTGGAGCAGGATGGCCGGGAGCGCCCCCTGGAGGTCAACCCGCTCAACTACTTCAGCGGACACGTGATTGGTGAGCGCCAGAGTCCACGCGGGTGCCAGCAGGACCAGAGCGGTGACCTCACAAAGCTCTTCCCTCGTTGCAGGCGAGGAGAACTCTCGGGTCCAGGCCCACATGGACGGTGACGAGTTCTCCGCCCGCATCCTGACCGACCGCGACGAGTACAATGTGGAGGTGAGACCCTGGACTGGGCAGGACCGGCCCGGATCAGGAGGAGTCCAGGATTCAAACACAAGTTTTTACGAGCTGGCTCTGGTTCTGCTTCTCAACTGGTGGAGTCTCATCATCTTTATCCTCATCGAGTCGCAACACCGGGCCAGGTTCTGTCGGGTCTCGTCAAGAAATTATTGACGTGAATGAGTTTCAATCGTTTATTGTGTTTTCTCTCTCAATCCTGGATGTACATTTGAAAATCCTGCGACCCAATTAAAACATCTCCACGGCCTACTTCTGGGCCGCGAGCCACCATTTGAAAGGCGCTGAGCCAGAGGCCCGCTGTTTGCATGACGGCAGGTTGTAAACGTGAACGTCCCTCCCTCGCAGCCTCTGTGGAGGTTCACGTCGGCGCCCTCTGATGGCCGGCTGCTGGTCTATCGCTCGGAGGACATCAGGAACCTGAGCCGCCTGCAGCAGCCGTCCGTCTGCGGCTACCTGAGCTCCGACTCCGCCCACCTCCTGCCCCGTGGCGGCGGCGGCGGCGGCGACGGGGCGGCAGCGGGGAGGCGGGACCGGGAGGAGGAAGGTCAGCGTGACAGCGCCCCCTGCTGCTGGAAAATCTGACAGGAAGTCCCAGGAGGAAGTTGAGTGACGTTGTTGTTGCGGTTCAGAGTCACGGGTCCGAGGCCGGCGGCAGCTCCAAGACCACCAGAAGAACACCTGCCCCCTGCTGCTGGTGGCCGACCATCGCTTCTTCAAACACATGGGCCGCGAGGAGGAGAGCACCACCCTCAACTACCTGGTGAGGAGAAACACCACTACACATTTCACCGTCTCACTCTCACCGTCTCACTCTCACTGTCTCACTCTCACCGTCTCACCGTCCCACTCTCACCATCCCGCTCTCACTGTCTCGCTCTCACCGTCTCACCGTCCCACTCTCACCATCCCGCTCTCACTGTCTCGCTCTCACTGTCTCACCGTCCCACTCTCACCGTCCCGCTCTCACTGTCTCACTCTCACCGTCCCACTCTCACCGTCCCGCTCTCACTGTCTCACTCTCACCGTCTCACTGTCTCACCGTCCCACTCTCACCGTCTCACTCGCACTGTCTCACTCTCACTGTCCCACTCTCACCGTCTCACTGTCTCACTCTCACTGTCTCACCGTCGCACTCTCACCGTCTCACTCGCACTGTCTCACTCTCACTGTCTCACTCTCACTGTCTCACCGTCCCACTCTCACCGTCTCACTGTTGTGTCTCACTCTCACCGTCTCACTCTCATCGTCTCACTCTCACTGTCTCACCGTCTCACTCTTGTGTCTCACTCTCACCGTCTCACCGTCCCACTCTCACCGTCTCACTGTTGTGTCTCACTCTCACCGTCTCACTCTCACTGTCTCACCGTCCCACTCTCACCGTCTCACTCTTGTGTCTCACTCTCACCGTCTCACTCTCATCGTCTCACTCTCACCGTCTCACCGTCTCACTCTTGTGTCTCAGATCGAGCTCATCGACCGAGTGGACGACATCTACAGAAACACCTCCTGGGATGACGAGTACTCGGGCTATGGCGTCCAGATCCAGCAGGTGAGTGAGTGGGCGGGGCCACAGGCAGTGGTGGGCAGGGGGAGGAGCTAACGGCGTGCGTCCCACTCTCTCTCACTCTCTCACTCTCTCTCAGATCATCATTGAGAAGAATGCGACGCCGGTGGCTCCTGGACAGCGGCACTTCAACATGAGGGGCAGTCCCGTGGACGGCCGAGACGTCTGGGACGTCAAGAAGCTGCTGGAGGTGTGGAAGAGCAGGAAGTGACCAGTGGCCACCACCGAGGGGCGCCGTTCCCACCTCTGACCCAGTGTGTGTGTGTCCCAGCAGCAGTTCAGTGCAGACATCTCGTCCAAGGCGTCCACTGTGTGTCTGGCCCACCTCTTCACCTACCAGGACTTTGACGAGGGGACTCTGGGTCTGGCCTACGTGGCGCCGTCCAAACCCGACATCGCTGGCGGACTCTGCTCCAAAGGTCTCCAGCGCCAACATCCTCCTGCTGCACTTTTCCACCCGGGTCACAGCCTCAAAACCTTTTTCTGTTCCGCAGCCTCGCCTTCTTCATCCAACCAGCAGGGGGTGATGTACCTAAACACCGGCCTGACCAGCACAAAGAACTATGAAAAAACCATCCTTACCAAGGTGTGTGTGTGTGTGTGTGTGTGTGTGTGTGTGTTGCAATAACTAGATACCGAACCGCCAATATAGCAGCAAAGCAATTTCTTCTAGTGGCCACTCGAGGTACTGCAGCCAGAAAATCCCAAGGAGTTTTACTTTCCCAGCGTGACGTCAGCTTCTGATTGGCTGATACGTCTTGATGTGTCGTTAGCGTCCCAGAGGCCTTAGATTGTTATTATATATTGTGATTATATTGGATCCTGGGGGGCGTGGCTCAGGTGCTAACCGTTCTCTGGTGTCCCGCCGCAGGAAGCCGACCTGGTGACGACCCACGAGCTGGGTCATAACTTCGGGGCGGAACACGACCCGGACGACATTGCGGACTGTGCCCCCCGGGAGGACCAGGGCGGCAAGTTTGTCATGTACCCCATCGCCGTCAGCGGAGACCACGTCAACAACAAGGTGAGGACCTGGACCTGGACCTGGAACTGGAACTGGACCTGGACCAGCTACATCCTGCAGGTGTTCCAGCAGGTCATATGCTGATGGATGTGTGTGTGTGTGTGTGTGTGTGTGTGTGTGTGTGTGTGTGTGTGTGTGTGTGTGTGTGTGTGTGTCTCCAGCTCTTCTCCAACTGCAGCAAGCGCTCCATCGTCAAGCGTCTGCGCTCCAAGGCTCCGTCCTGCTTCCGGCAGAGGAACGTCAACGTGTGCGGGAACTCCCGGGTCGAGCAGGGCGAGGAGTGCGACCCCGGGCTGCTGCACATCACCTCGGACCGCTGCTGCACCGCCCACTGCCGGCTGAGGGACGGAGCGCAATGCAGGTGAGGGAGGGACCTGCGTGGCGATGGGAGGAGGAGGTGAGACCGGGTGGCGCTCAGACGCGGTTCTCTGATCCCCAGTGACAGGAACAGCGCCTGCTGCCGGGACTGCAGGTTCCAGTCCAGAGGGGGGGTCTGCCAGGAGCCCATCAACGCCACCTGCAGGGGGCACTCCTACTGCACAGGTGGAGCCGCAGCTCGAGGAGCCCGTAGTGTCGTTGTTGCATTCGTGGTGGTGGGCGGAGCCACAGTGTGTGTGTGTGTGTGTGTCTCCAGGGTACAGCAGTGAGTGCCCGCCCCCTGAGAAAGCCCCCGACACCACCGTGTGTCTGGACAGTGGACAGTGTCTGGACGGAGAGTGCATCCCCTTCTGCAGGACCGTCCTGCAGCTGCATCCCTGCGCCTGCAACGGTCTCACACACACACACACACACACACACACACACACACACACACACACACACACACACACACACACACACACACACACACACACACACACTCTTCAGTCAGTTGATTTCATCCCAGCAGCCTTGCTACACACACCTGAATCCAGTTGTGTGTTGTGGTGTATTTTTTCCTGTGCATGCAGAGACCCACTCGTCCTGCAGGGTGTGCTGTCGCAGCAGCGGCGGCACCTGCGTCCCCTACCAAGATGAGTCAGGTGACTTCCTGTTCCTGCGGAAGGGCAAACCCTGCACCGTGGGCTTCTGTGACGGAGCGGTGAGCCCACCAGCGCCCCCTGCTGCTGCTGCTGCTGCTGCTGCTGCTGGACCGGGCTGACATTGTGTGTGTGTGTGTGTGTGTGTGTGCGCCCCCCCCCCAGGGCAGGTGCATGAAGCAGGTGCAGGACGTGGTGGAGCGGCTGTGGGACTTCATCGAGCAGCTGGACATCAACACGCTGGGGAAGTTCCTGGCTGACAACATGGTCGGCTCCGTGCTGGCCTTCTCCCTGCTGCTCTGGGTGCCGCTCAGCATCCTGGTGCACTGCCTGGTGGGTGGGCGGGGCCGGGGGTAAGGGGGCGGGGCCAGGAGCTGGGGGCGGGGCCTCCTGACCGTGCGCCTGTGTGTCTCCCTCAGGACAGGAAACTGGACCAACAGTACGAGCAGAACGCCAAGTCGCTGCTGTTCCCCAGCGTGAGTCCCGCCTCCTGATGATGTCATTTCAGATGATCGAGCGTCCGCCTCCATCACCGTCTCACCTGCGTGCCGTCTCCTTCCCAGAATGCCGAGCTGCTGAGCAGCCTGGAGTCGGCGTCCGTCCGCATCTTCAAACCTCCTGCCTTCTCGGGCTCCGCCCCTCTCTCAGGCTCCGCCCCCTGGTCAGGGCTACGCTCCCTCCAACCGTCCGCCCCCCAGCAGACCAGCACGCCGCCACTGGCCCCGCCCCAAGGCCCCGGCCCCGTCCATCAGCTGCACCTGGACAGCCCCCGCATGGCCACCATCCAGGAGGACCCGGTCCCGGACCCGGGCCTGGACTCAGTCCTGCAGGAGGCCTTTGGACGGCCAGCAGGGGGCACCCGGCGCTCCTACGAGGACCTGACGGAGCGGCAGGTGGACGGCAGGGAAACGCAGTGCTGAGGAGCAGCGGCGCCCCCTGGCGGTCACACTCATGTATTACACCGCCACTGACGTTACTGATGGAAAATATGGAAATAAATCTGTTTCATTTCTAACCACGTGACTTGACAACATGTCGCACTTTCTGTTTGTTGATACCAGGTGATCGTTAGCTCGCTGCTAACTGGCTGCTAGCTCGCTGATGAAAGACAGCGTTTTTGCTGTGCTGCACACTTCCTGTCCTTTTTTTAAAAATGCAATGATTCAAATTGACCTTTGACCTTTTTGAAACCGGGGACGGCGATGAAATGGACCTGAGCTGAATTTGAAAACGAGGTCTTTTTTTTTTATTTCAGCTACAAAATGAGAGAAAACACAGAGAGTAGAAACAGTGCTGCTGAAGGCTGCGGTGTGATGTCACGGGTTAGGGCGCCCCCTGCTGGGGGCGTGGCAGGTGGGGCTGAGTGCGTCGTAGAGTCGCTGCACGGCCACTTCCACCATCTCCTTCAGCGAGCCGTCGTCCGAGCACGTCACCCCCTGGAGGTCAGAGGTCACGGTCAGCGAGGTCAGCCGAGCCGACACCTACCTGGCCGGACGGTTCCGGACGGTTCCGGTGCAGCGCCCTCCGGTGGCGGCGGCGAGCCACTCACTCTGGTGTGCGGGTCGACCACCACGGAGACGCCGTCCACCGTCACGCTGAGGCTCCGCCCCTCTCCCACGCTGACGCACTCGTTTCCAAACATGTCGCTGCGGACGCACACAGTGAGAGTCAGGTGGTGTAGTGGGCGGGGCTTAGCGCCGCTCTTCTTCTGCTCCACTCACTGCAGCATGAGCTCCAGCCTCTCGGCGAACACCTCGGCGTCCAGCGCGTCTCGCTTCCCCTCCACGACTGGCGGAGGAAAAAAGAATAAACAAAGTGGTCGTCAGAACCATTTGGTTCCGACCGGAACCGACGGGCTGGACTTCCTGGTTCCACTCACACTTCTGGGCCGTGGGGTTGGACTGGACCTCCAGGACCACCGTGGTCACCACGTCAGCGTACATGTCGTTCAGAGGGTTGGCCGCCCACTGAGGACACACACACACACACACACACACACACACACACACACACAGTGTGGGATGGTTAGCGCCACCATGAGGCCGGTGCATCACATCACACTCTGCCGCTGCTGCGGCTCTGACGGACCTCCAGCAGAACCATCCCGGCCTCGTGGACCAGAGTGATGTTCTTGAAGACCCGGACGGTGATCTTGGCTGCTCCCTCCACCTGCTCCACGTCTCCTGCACACACACACACACACACACACACACACACACACACACACACACACACACACAGACTTGACCACTAGGTCTGGCAGAACCAGAACCTTAATAACAAGCTGGACCAGCAGCAGGAAGGTGCTTGGAAGCATCTCCAATCAATTCTTCTGGAGGAACCAGAACCCGTCCAGAACCAGAAGTGGTCCAGGACCTCCCCGGTACTGCTCACCTGTGAGGCTGCGTAGCTGACTGACCAGGACAGAGATGGGCCCGGTGTAGGGCAGCGCCAGGGACTGGGTCACCGTCCCCACCGACAGGTCTGTGTAGTCTGACAGACAGGGGGCGCCAGGTCAGTGACACACACAC
>NW_027466332.1:40000-90000 GCF_046127955.1 Nelusetta ayraudi | reverse complement strand
TAAGAGGGACACGCACCACACGTCTGAAGCTCCTTTTAATAAGAAAGTTTGGACAAACGGTTGAATACAGAGGGAGGCCAGTCACATGACCTAAACAACAGGAAGACACTGGCCACGCCCATCCTGATCCCGCAGGTGAACTGCGGGATCCTGTCCACACAGGAAACAGTTACGTTGAGCTCCTTATCAGCTGACGGAGGGAAACAGGAAGTGAGGTCAGTCGGTGAAGAAGTGGACGAAGGTGACGGGGAACACGCCTCGCCTGGCCGGCTCGCCCTCCACGTGGCCCACCTGGAAAACACCACTCAGTGACTCAGTGACTCAGTGACTCAGCGGCTCAGCAGCTCAGCGACAGGAAGTGGTGGTGTGATGTCATCGCCCGGCTCGCCCGACTCACCCACCACTCGCTGTCCTCCTCGCCCTCCACCACAATCACCTCCCCCTCCCTGAAGGTCAGCTCGTCAGGGTTGTCAGCTGAGCAGTCGTAGATGGCCTTCACCCTCTGAGGCCTCTGCTTCTGCACACACACACACACACACACACACACACACACACACACACACACACACACACACACACACCTGAAACATTCATCCCAGCTCCTCCCTCGTCTCCTCACCTGTGCGGTGGAAGGTGGGGGTGGGGGGTGGGGGGGATCATGGGGTGGTGGTGCGTTCAGGGACTTACGGAGAAGGTGATCCTGGGTTTGGGAGTGGGCGGAGCCGGACTCTGAGGAGATCTGGAGTGAGAACCTGCATGCAAAGAAGACAAAGACCATCGCTGCTGGGCTCTCACACATCAGGGGACCAGCATGGACCAGCATGGACCAGCATGGACCATCATGTGGACAAAGTAGCGTCCTCGCTCCTCACCCTGTTTGGCCACCGACGGCGTCCTGACCGGCGGCCTCAGAGGGGGGCGGGGCATTGACCTGACCGTGGAGGAGGAGGAGGAGGATCAGGACACCAGGGAAGACCAGAGAACCAAGACCAGTCGGTCCATGACTCACCCGGTAGGAGATTTGGGGGATTTGGGTCCTGGAGGTCCAGGAGGTCTGGGGGCCTGGTGGCTGGGCACGGATGGGGGGAGAGAGGGGGCCTTGAAGCTGGGTGGTGGAGGCACCGGGGGGGGAGGGAGGGCGGAGTTCCTGGCCGACTTGGGGTCCACCGTGGTGGACCACTTGTTCCCTGGAGGCGGAGCCGCTGGGAGAACTGGGGGAGACGGAGCAGCAGCAGTCAAGTCAAGTCCAGTCCAGTCCGGTCCAGCACGCCGAGGCCCGCCCCCGGACAGGAAGTGACACGTACCGTACACAGACGTGTTCCTCTCAGGCGTCTGAGGGTTGGGGGGGTCGGAGGAGGAGCGCTGGCGTCCCACCGTCTCCATGGTGGCGGTCTGGGAAGAACCTGCTGAGACCAGACGGCGGTTGAAGGTCAGACAAGAGGCCCACGCCCCACCCCTGCCCAGCCCACTGTGACCTCTGACCTCTGCTGGGGACCCTGGGGGGCAGCGGTGGCGTGGCTCCCAGCGGTGGCGGCGGCAGGCTGAAGTCCATCATGGTGCCGTAGGTCTCGTTGCTGATCATCATGCTGGGGACTTGTGGACGCTGTTTGGCCCGGCCCACACTGGCGGCGTCCCGGCCCACCGCCGCCGCCATCCCCGGCAGGAAGCAGCTGACGGGGCGCTGCTCCTCACGGCGGTGTGGGATGGGCTGCAGGGAACCAGACGTTCTGATTGGTCAGACTGTCCCATACCAGGACCAGGACCAGGGCCTGGGACTGGGACCTAGACCTAGACCTAGGCCTGGACCTGGACTAGGACCGGGGACCTGGACCGGCAGCTTGACCTGGACCTGGCCTCAGAGTGGGACCTGAGGTCTGGTCCTGGCTCGGGTCCTGGACTCACTGACCTTGTCCTCCATCTCGTCCTCGCTCTCGTCCAGGTCCTCGTTCTGCAGCCGCCACTCGTACTCCACGTGGACGTGGACGTTGAACTTCCCGCTCTGAGCCTGGGTCAGCTGACACACACACACACACACACACACACACACACACACACACACACACACACACACACACACACACACTGTTTAGTCTGCAGAGGAGGCAGTGCGGTGATGTCACTTCCTGTCTCACCAGCTCTTCACACTGAGTGTGTCTCAGACGCTTGGCGACGTCCAGCGGCGTCTCCCCCTGCTGGTTGGCTGGGAAAATCACAGGCAGTCAAAACACAGACGCCCCCTGCAGGCTGCTTTGTGTACTACACTCTATCACTAATTAACCAGCTCCAGGAGTTGCACTGATCAGAGCATGGTCCACTAGGGGGCGCTGGCTTCTTACTGGTGGAAACGGAGGCTTTTCCTCTCAGCAGCAGCTTCAGACACTCGCTGTTGTCGGTCAGGCAGCAGTAGTGCAGCGCTGTGTTCCCTGCTGCCGTCTGCTGGTCCAGGTTGCCACTGCCACACACACACACACACACACGCACACACACACACACAGTTATTGGACAGTATGTAAACTGATGTTTGAAACACACTCATGAGGACCAACAGGAAGCCCAGAGCGAGTATAAACACACACACACACACACACAGGATGCTAGCCTAGCTTAGCTCCTCCTGCCAACCCTCAGGTGGTGCTGGCCCACCTGTTCTGTGCCAGGAAGTCCACGATGTGCAGGGAGTTCCGGTCGCCCATGCGCACTGCCAGGTGCAGCACCGTCTCTCCGGGTTCCTGCCGCACACGGGTTTGAGTCACATGACCAAGCTGCTCCCGGCGAGGACTCTACGATTGGGTGGGAGCTCACGTGTTCGTTGGGCTGCGGGCGGGCCTCCATCAGGTCCGCCCCCTCGGCGTAGACCTGGATCAGCGACAGGACGTCCCGGTTCCTCACCGCCTCGTACAGACGCTGCAGCCGCGGCTCGCCGTCGGCGCAGCGCTGGCGGACGAAGCGTTTCTCCGTGTACTTGGCGGTGATGAAGTCCTTCCTCGTCTGCCTGGATGGCAGAGGAAACAAGGACACAAGGGGGCGCCGTCACTGACCCGCTCCCCCCCCCCCCCTCGCCTCCGACCGCAGCGCCACTCACATGTCACTGCTGGGATCCGGTTTGGTGACGTCCTGAAGGTCGGCCTCCAGGATCTCGTTGAAGCTGGCGTTCCCAACGTTCTTGGCCAACTGGAACCACAACAGCAGGCCGTGTGACGCAGTCTCCCCCTCGTGGCCTCAGGAGCCAGACAGAAAGCTCAGGGAGTGGCCGGACTCACCAGCAGCTCGGAGGTCCCCAGGACGTCCAGGTCCAGGCTCTGGATCCTGGAGTAGTGGACCCCCATCTCCCTGTGGATCCCGGAGCACTCGATGCAGATCAGGACCCCCAGGTTGGTGGAGAGCCAGGTGGGAGCTGCCAATGGGAGCCAATCAGAGCCACCATACACACACTCAAGCCCGGGTTGTCTCAGTGCTAGCCTAGCACTAGCCTAGCGCTAGCCTAGCGGCGGCGCTAGCGGCCCCCCTGACCTGCAGCTCCGCAGTCGCAGCAGCCGTCGTTGCCGCTCATCCTCTTGACCTCGCCCACGATGGCCCGGGTCAGCTCCTGGATGATGTTGTTCTCGCCCTCGTCCTGGTCGCCCTTGAAGGCCTTGTTCAGCGCCTCCTCCTTGCTGTTCTGCAGCACGGACACCCAGCTGCAAGCAGGAACAGGACGTCAAGCCCCCGGGGAATTCCGCATTATGTGGCGCCTACGACGGCCATGACGCAGCAGCCAATCCGTGCAGCTGGCCAGCAGGGGGCAGCAGCAGGGGGCGCCGTCGGGTACTTACATCTGGCACTCGGCCTCGTCTTCGGCCTGGAAGTGATACGTGCGGTCGTCTGGAGGAGGAGGAGGAGGACGGGGGAAGGAGAAGACACTGGGTTGGTTGGGTGCTGTTGCTGTGCTGTGATTGGCTGCCGGGGAGGTGGGCGAGGCTTACGGGAGATGAGGTCAAAGTTCTTCTTCTCCTCCGGGTTCCTCTTCACCTGGCAGGTGAGCAGGTTGAGTTTGGCCGGCGGTCTGTTGGCCTGGGGGACAGGAAGTGAGGACGTCATGGACAGGAAGTGAGGACGTCATGGACGGAAGCCGAGGACGGAACCGAGACGAAGCGATGCGACCGTCCCTGCGGTGGCGCCCCCATGAGGACCGGCCCTCTAACTGCAGCCCGCCGTCGCTCCAGACACTCAGCTGGCATTAAGGGGGGGAGGGGGAGGGGGAGGGGGGCTCACTTCCTGTCCCTGGGCGCCAATCTGCTGCTGGGGAGCGGCAGAGTGTATTAGGTTGGGGGGTGGCGGGGCTCTGCCTGCGGTGGGCGGGGCCAAGGGCGTTAATGCCAGCTGACTGACGGGAGCGAACAGGAAGCGGTCGTCCTAGCAAAGCTATACGTGAGCCGCGGCGGCGCCCCCTTCCTGCCACAAGCACCCTTCTCTCTGACATCCTTCTCCTTAAGCTCCGCCTCCTCCTCCTCCTCCTCCTCCTCCTCTGCCTCGTCTGCTGCTGCACGCTCTCTCCTGATTGGCCATCTGACTCGTCGTGTAAAAACTTCAAAATAAGAGGAGGGAACAACAGGAAGGGAGCCATAAGAAGCATGTTGTTGTGTTGCCCCTCCGACCCCCCCCCCCCCCCCCCTAGTGGAAAACACGTGTGTGAGACCTTCCTATTGGAAGATGCGGTTAAGAGGAGGGGGCGGGGCTTGTCATGCGCTGGGACCAATGGGAGATCTCCTTACCGTGCCGTGCCAGATGGTGAGGAAGCCGTTCTTCACTGAGCACTTCCTCTTCTGCCACACCCTCCTCAGCCTGCAGGGGGAGCACATCCAGCCAATCGCTCGCTTCCCATCAGATCACATGACCCTCACTGGCCAATCACTCACCCCTCGCTCCTCTTGTAGAGCAGCCCGGAGCGCTCGGTGCCGTGGGCCTTGTTGCCCTGCAGCTGGTGGAGGCTGTAGCCGGCGTTCTGCTTGGCCGCCGCGGCCGCCGCCTCCTGTGGACAGGCGGCAGAGGTGCATCATGGGGACTGCTGATGAAGGCTCCGCCCCCTGTTTCTCCTCCTCCTCACCTCTTTCTGCTCAGACTGCAGCGAGGCCTTCAGGATGTCCCGCAGCTGCGTCAACTGTTTCCTCTCCCCGTCCTGACTCTGTTTAACCTGCACGGCACCAGCGAAGAGGAAGAGGAAGAGGAAGAGGAAGAGGAAGAAGAAGAAGAAGAAGAGGAAGAAGAGGAAGAGGAAGAAGAAGAGGAAGAGGAAGAGGAAGAAGAAGAAGAGGAAGAGGAAGAGGAAGAGGAAGAAGAGGAAGAGGAAGAGGAAGAAGAAGAGGAAGAGGAAGAGGAAGAGGAAGAAGAGGAAGAGGAAGAGGAAGAAGAGGAAGAGGAAGAGGAAGAAGAAGAAGAGGAAGAGGAAGAGGAAGAAGAAGAAGAAGAGGAAGAGGAAGAAGAAGAAGAGGAAGAGGAAGAGGAAGAAGAGGAAGGTCACAACGCCAAGCAGCCAATGAGAACCTTTGTATGAGAGTGGTGGATGACGCTCGGACCGTGGTCAGGTCGGACGCCAGCTTCTCCACGGAGGGTCTGAGGTTCTCCACCGTCTTCAGGCCGTCCTGGAAGAAACTGGGAAGAGCAGGGGCACCAGTGTCAGCCTGAGGTCAAAGGTCAAGGTCAATGAGTAAAGGGGCGAGGGGCAGGTGCGTACTTGCACTGGGCGTGAAAATACTTGATGAGGTTCTGCAGGAAGTCGACGCCTTTCTTGACCTTGATCTCGTTGACCTTGAGCAGGTACTGGAAGCAGAGCGGAGCAGCTGATTGGTCCTCGGGGTTCGCCCGTCTGGGGTGCGCTCACTTCCTGTCACATGACGCGGCTCACCTCGCACATCTGCAGCTGGAAGAGGCGTCGCTCCTTCTCCATGTCCTCGGCGATCTCGCCGCCACTGAACTCGCTGCGGATCATGCCGTGCTGCCGGGCGTGCTCCCGCTTCTCCTTCTCGATCTTCGCCCTGCCGCGTCACAAACACCCGGCTAACAACGACAGCGACGACAACACCTTCCCACACACGTGTCATGTGATTTGTTCATTCTGAGATGTGGTCAGAGTGTTTCTCCTCTCACAGTTTGGTCTCGTAGTCTTTCCAGGCTTTGTCAAACGGCTTCTTCAGGTCCTGCAGCAGGAGAGGTCACATGATTACCTCCGACCAATCACGCGGCAGCAGCAGCTCAGAAACAAACAGAGGACTTTGAACTGTGATTCAGATGGGAAATACCTCTTTCTCCCACACACACACACACACTGGACACACACACTGGACACACACACACGCACACACACACACACACACACACACACACACACACACACACACACACACACACACACACACACACACCCCTTTGACGCCCTTCAGGTCTCCCTTCAGCAGGCTGTCCAGAGGGAAGCTGATGATGTTGTTCATGTTCTGCATCTGGAAGCAGAGGACGCGGCTCCCCGTCAGACACACAGTCACTGAGGACCAGGGCGACCCGAGCGCCACCGAGCCTCACCAGGTTCTTGAAGAGCGCCGCCAGCTCTCTGGTGAAGACGGCGAAGCGCAGGAAGGCGGAGCCGACCTCGGCGTCCTCCCGACACACCAGGTTGTCCCCGAACTTCTCCGTGGCCTGGACGAACTGCTCCTCGCTCTCCACGTGAGCTGCGGGACGCACGAGGAGCCGGGAGTCAAACCGCGTCTCCGTCCGGGCCCTCTGTGATGTCACAGAGGGCTGTGATACCTCTCCAGTGGGTGTGTCAACGGGTGGACACGCCCACAGTGGTGACGCCCTGTTTCCGTGACGTCAGTGAGAAGCTGCAGGTTCAGACGCTGGGTCGGACCCTGAACGCCTCGCAGCCGCGCCCCTCGACCTGCGACGACGTGCTGGGACAGGACAGCCACGACTGGAATGTTTGGAAGGAGAGACTCCGCCCACCCAACACACACACACACACACACACACACAGGTGTGTGAGACTACACAGACTCACCCAGACCAGATGTGTTCATGGACTTCACAGACTTCTTGATCTTGTAGAGGGCCGACCTGTCGACATCCAGAGCCTGGACACACACACACACACACACACACACACACACACACACACACACACACACACACACACACACACACACACACACACGGTGAGGAGGTTGTGATGCTCTCCTGCTCTGATCAAACAGCTGCATCTCCTCCATGTGTCCAGTGTTCAGAGTCATTCAAATGAAGATCTAAATATCCTGGTGGTTCTGGATGGTTCTGGATGGTTCTAGACAGTCAGGTGGTTCTGGACAGTCAGGTGGTTCTGAGTGGTTCTAAGAGCTAAACAGCCTGGTGGGTTCTTCAAAGACACTGACTTGGTTGAAACTTTACTTTGCTTCAGTCTCAGTTGACATTAATATATATATATATATATATATACATGGGACACCGCCTCTGCACCCCCCCCCCCCCCCCCCCCCCCCCGCCCGTGTCTGCTGTGTTGAAAGCTCCACGGTCCCAGGATGAGGAAGTTCCTCCCTGGTTCCTCTTTCAGTCACAACGCGTTTCGACTTGTTTCTCAGCTCAAACTCACAGAAAGATGATTTTTTTTTTTCTTGTTTCCAAGCGTCCAGCAACGACTTCCGCTTCTGGTCTCCCTACCTGTGGCGATCGTGCGCGTGCGCGAGCGAGTGCGGTCTCAC
The DNA here is from genome assembly GCF_046127955.1 of Nelusetta ayraudi. Classification (NCBI taxonomy): domain Eukaryota; kingdom Metazoa; phylum Chordata; class Actinopteri; order Tetraodontiformes; family Monacanthidae; genus Nelusetta; species Nelusetta ayraudi. Next base: position 82,279 of record NW_027466332.1, on the reverse strand, counting down.
CTCCTCCAGCGCCGCCACCGCGTTCCTGCAGTGGGACATCCGGGTGGAGAAGCTGGACGTGGTCGGAGCCTGGTAGTCCTCGTTGGTCTCCGCCACGAACTCCGGCACGCTGATCACTTCCGGCATGTTGACTCGGGTTCGCGCGGGCGGCACACCTGGGTCACCTGGTCCTAACTGGTCCTACCTGGTCGCTCCGCTCGCTCACTGGCAGCTTGGAGCCGCAGCCATGATCCCGCAGCGGGCGGCCGCAGTCACGCACGGTGACGACACATTCCTCTGACTCCACCTGAGAAGGCGCGGAGGGCGGGCCAGAGGAAGGGGCGGGGCAAGAGGAGGGGGAGCAGAAGGGAGGAGGGGGGGATCGAGATCTTGCTGAGTCTCCCGCGGAAGAAGCCACTTCCGCTCAGTAAAACCCAGTGTATGCGGAACTCTCTCTCTCTCTCCCTCTCTCCCTCTCTCTCTCTCTCTCTCTCTCTCTCTTCCCCTTTTTTGTCGCTCTCTCCTCTCTGCGGCCAAGGTGGCGCCCATTGTGACGTCACAGGACAACTCAGTTAAACTGTTGTGTTACGTAGCCGGCAGGAGGAGCACCTGCACGTCAGGTGTTTTTCTGCCGGAAGCTGCTGATTGGTCGGGACACTGGCCGAGGAGAGTGACGTCACTCCCTGCTCACGTCAATTCAGCCGTGGCAGCCGCTTGTCAAGACGCGTCAACACCTCCAACAAGCCTGTTGTTGGTGTGAGCGCCCCCTGGTGGGTGTCCCAACAGAACGACAACAAGACCCTCTCCGCTTTGTTTAATTACGCAAGTAAAACATGAGCATGCGTGTAGTTCCGCTCTCTCACCACTAGATGGTGGTGTCTGCAAACAGAACCAACATCTGTTTTTTTCACTGACACGCAGTAACATCCAGAGCGTGTGCGTGTGATTGGCAACCGTTGCGCGGACCACAGCTGATGAAGTCAACGAGTGACGTCACCCAAAGGAGACCTCAGGCAGACGGAGGAGTGCGGCGGCAGCCGGAAGGCGGGGTACAGTGGCTGCTCAAAGGGGGCGTCAACAGACACGCCCACTGTGTTGTAGGTGGAGGTGTCGTCGTCCTGACCTTCTGTCCAGGATGACAGGAGGTCTCACATCGAGATGTGGGTCCACCACCACAGTGTGTCTCCTCACTACTGGTCCCTGGTATTGGCAGTGAGACCTGACTCCTCCCACCTGACTCCTCCCAGATGGTGGCGTCCCACTTGACTCCTGCCACCTGACTCCTCCCAGATGGTGGCGTCCCACCTGACTCCTCCCACCTGACTCCTCCCAGACGGTGACTCCTCCTGCAGCGGCGCTCGGCCGGGCCTCTCGCTGGCCTGGAATGTTCACGTCTGTCCTGTTTGGCTGATGATGGCATGAGGAAACGGCGCCCGCAGGTGGACGAGGACGAGCGCAGCAGAAGCTTCTTCCGCCGTTTTACCACCTTCGGAGCTCTGGACAAACTTCAGCTGGTAAAGAAACCACCGCACCACCGCACCACCTCAAGATCTCGCTGCATTCACGCTGCTTCCAAGTTGTACCTCGGTGTTTCCTGCTCTGCTCCAGTCTCATTCCTGAGGATCCGGTTTGACTCGGACCTTCAAGCTGCCCGACTGTGAAACCTTCACTTTCTTTGCCGTCACTCTGCTGTCAAGAGATTGTTATTCTTCTCATCATGTATTCATAATAATAATGACTTTATATTTATATTACATTATTACAGAATATATACATGTACATATATGCTCACATAAAAAAAATATATTTTGCAGTATTTTGACTCAGACTGTGGTTGGTTGATCAGTGTCTGTTATGTAAGCTGTGAACTCATTTGTCCACAGACTCCTGCACTTTCTACACTAAAGCTGCTTTCATTTTGATTGCACTGGGTTTTCTTTTTGGTAATCTGTTTTTCTAATCTGCCTGTTGTGGCCCCGCCTTCAATTGGCAGGTCGCCCTTGGAATCTCACTTTCAGCGGCTCCATTCCTTTTATTAACAACACAGGATCTTCATCTGCAGAGTTCAAAATAAAAATGAAAAAAATATTTTCAAGGATTTGAAACAACTTTTTTTTTTAAACAGCAACCTAACCCGAAACCCTAAGCCTAGCCTAACCCTCCTGGACCAGCCTGGACCAGCCTGGACCAGCCTGGGATCAGTAAAGTTGTTCAACCTCAGGAGTTTTGTGTAATTCACTGAGTTCAGTCAGGGTCCTAAGTTTAAATGAAGATGTGTTGGTACAGGTGGCACGAGTCATGAGGTGGATGCTAAAGTCATAGATTTAGGACACACATGGAGTGAGTGTGAGAAGGAGCGAACGAGCGCTGCAATGCCTGCTAACTAACGCCAGAACCACCACAGAACCGCCCGATCTTTGACTGGACCTCTTTGGATTCAAGCTGCTGCTCGCAGTTTGATGAGTTTAGAGCTGGATGACCTGACCCCTGACCCCTGACCCTGGTTTCTGTTTTCTCAGTTTTTCTCCCCTGACGGAAAATAACGTGTGAGGAGAACATGTAGAAAGAGAAAGAAAGAAAACCTTCTCCACCTCCACCATGAACTCGGATGGGGTTCCACCTTCCAGCAGCGTGTTTGGACTTGATGCTCTCCAGAGGTGAGACTCCACCCCCACTCACATCGCTCGTCAACACAACTCTGTGCTGTTGTGTGGTTGTGTTGCAGTGTTGACGGACCGCACCATGGACCGGACCGTGGACCTGGATGCAGCGACACGTCTGTGCAGCTTCCCCTGAACGTGACACAGCAGCAGCCTTCTGTGAGTAAAGCTCTGTGTCTGATGGTGCTGGCGAGGAGCAGCACAATGACAGCAGGATCACTGTTGTCACCGCAGAAGCAGAATGGAGACCCTGGACCAGGACCTCAACCTGGACCCAGTGGGGACTCCATCCACAGATCTAGGTCTATGGATCACTTCGAAGTCTTTGCCCCTCCTCCAGACTCACAGTACGTGACAAGAGTCAGCGATGGTTGGAGTCCCAACTCACACTGACTTTCAGTCCAGTTGATGTCCTTCACAAAGTCTAACTCAAGCTGTGTGTTGACTTTGCAGAGTTGTTATGGACAACGAGGACATCTTTCAGGTTTGTATGAAGGTTTGAATCTGCCAACGCTGGTCAGCCTGAAGGTCTTCAGGTCAACTGTGAGGGTTTGAATCGTTTGTATCTTCCAGAGTCTTGAAAGCCAAATTGTTACTTTTGTAAGACGAGAACTGAAAGGGTTCCAGAGGGTTTTAAGTGTGGACCTTCATGAGGGTTTTGGGAGTGGAAGTGAGGATGAAGAGCAGTGGGTGAGCAGAGAGGCTTTCCTGAAGATCTGCATGGACTTCCTGCGGAGGATGCAGCAGAAGGAGCTGGCGGATCGTCTGCAGAGCAGTAAGAACATCTGAACCAGAACATCTGAACCACCTCAGATCCAGGAGATCTCTAACTTCACCGTCCTCCCTCCAGGAACCTGTTCTCCGCTGTGCCGTCACAAGGTCAAGGTCAACCTGAGGCAGAAGTTTCAGCGTGTGTTTGAGGGCGTGGCCAAAGCAGGGCACTCCGTCCCCCTGAACCAGATCTTCACAGAGCTCTTCATCACTGAGGGAGGGGCTTCCCAGGCCAATGAAGATCACGAGGTCCGACAGATTGAAAGAGCATTCAGGAGAGCGGACAGAGCAGAGACCCCCATCAGGTGTGAAGACATCTTCAGACCTTCCACTAGTCCAGAGGGACCAATCAGAACGGTGCTGACCAAGGGCGTGGCGGGCATCGGGAAAACCGTCCTGACGCACAAGTTCACTCTGGACTGGGCCGAGGACAAAGCCAACCAGGACGTGCACTTCCTGTTTCCCTTCACCTTCAGAGTACTGAACGTCCTGAAGGGGGAACAGTTCAGCCTGGTGCAGCTGCTCCATGATTTCTTCCCGGAGACCAGAGAAGCCAGAATCTGCAGCCTGCAGGACTTCCAGGTGACCTTCATCTTAGACGGTCTGGACGAGTGTCGACTTCCTCTGGGCTTCCGCAGCAACCCGACTCTGACCGACCCTTCGGAGAAGGCCTCGGTGGACGTTCTGCTGACCAACCTGATTAGAGGGAACCTGCTGCCCTCGGCTCGCCTCTGGATCACCAGCAGACCTGCGGCGGCCAATCAGATCCCCGCAGAGTGCGTGGACAGGGTGACGGAGGTCAGAGGGTTCACGGACAAGCAGAAGGAGGAGTATTTGACCAAAAGGTTCAGAGACCAGGAACAGGCCAGAAGAATCATCTCCCACATCAAGACCTCCAGGAGCCTCCACATCATGTGCCACATCCCAGTCTTCTGCTGGATCACCGCCACCGTCCTGGAGGACGTACTCAGGAGCCCAGAGGAAGGAGGGCTGCCCGGCAGCCTGACACAGATGTACATCCACTTCTTGGTGGTCCAGGCCAAACTCAATCACGTCAGGTCAGATGCCGGAGACCAGACGGATCCCCACTGGAGTCCGGAGAACCGGAGGATGGTCCGGTCTCTGGGGAAACTGGCCTTTGAGCAGCTGCAGAGAGGAAAGCTGATCTTCTACGAGCCGGACCTGACAGAGTGTGGCATCGACATGAGAGCGGCCTTGGACTACTCTGGAGTCTTTACGCAGATCTTCAGAGAGGAACGGGGACTGTACCAGGACAAGGTCTTCTGCTTCGTCCATCTGAGTGTCCAGGAGTTTATGGCTGCTCTTCACGTCCACCTGACCTTCATTCACTCTGGAGTCAACCTGCTGGAAGGGGCACAAGCAAAATTCAAAGGTCCTAAACTCTTGAGACCTCTGTTCACGGCATCCCGGTTCTACCAGAATGCTGTGGACCAGGCCCTTCTGAGTCCAAATGGACACCTGGACTTGTTCCTCCGTTTCCTCCTGGGCCTGTCGCTCAATAACAATCAGATGCTCCTCCGGGGTCTGCTGGAACAGAAACTCGGCGGTGTGAAAACCACCCAGAGGACCATCAAGTACATCAAGGACGTGATCAGGCAAACCCCCCCGGAGAGAAGCATCAGTCTGTTCCACTGCCTGAACGAGCTCAACGACTCTTCTCTGGTGGAGGAGATTCAGCAGTACCTCAACTCAGGGAGTCTCTCCACACAGGAGCTGTCTCCTGCTCAGTGGTCCGCTCTCATCTTCCTCTTGCTGTCCTCAGACCTGGACGTGTTCGACCTGAGGCAGTACTCTGCTTCAGAGGAGGCTCTACTGAGGCTGCTGCCGGTCGTCAAAGCCTCCAACAAAGCTGCGTAGGTGCTCGGACGTCACATGGCCCTCCGTGCGTGGTCACGTACCCTTGGCTGAACATCCTGACCGCCAGCTTCTTCTGCTCCTCAGCCTCAGCAGCTGCAGCCTCTCGGAGAGAAGCTGTGAAGCTCTGTCTGGGTTCCTCAGCTCGCCTTCCTGCAGCCTGAGAGAGCTGGATCTGAGCCACAACGACCTGCGGGACTCCGGGGTGAAGATGCTCTGCAATGCACTGAGGAGTCCCGACTGCCACCTAGAGACCCTCAGGTCAGACACCCTGTGAGAACCTGAGCCTCTCAGCGCTGCTCCCTGGGGGTCAACCCGTTGTTCTTCTTCCAGTCTGTCCGGCTGCCTGCTGACGGAGGAAGGCTGCGCTGCTCTGGCTCTGGCCCTCAACTCCAACCCCTCCCACCTGAGAATGCTGGACCTGAGCTACAACCATCCGGGGGACTCCGGACAGGAGCTGCTGACCGCTGGACTGCAGGGGGAGCTCTGGAAGCTGGACACACTCAGGTGAGCCACGCTGCCGATGTAACCTCGTCCCTCACGCGGTGAAGTGTTGGGTACAGACCTTCAGTGACGCTCTCCCTCTGTGGTGGGTCTGTAGGATGGAAAACTGTGGAGCAGAGAGGCTGACAGCGGGCGTAAGGAAGTGTGAGTCAACTCTGCGTGGCAGGAAAGTTGTTTTTCTCCAAGGTTCTCCTGAAGGCATCAGGGGAACCTTGTCTGAGTCCTGCATTTGAGTGTCAAGTGAGAGCTTCTCCACACATCATGAGGCCTGAGAACCTCGGCTCCAGGTGTGTGTATGTGTGTGTGTGTGTGTGTGTGTCTGAGAGATGGTCCTCTGCTGGTCTCCTGTCTCCACCAGTCAGCTGTGACCTCCGTCTGGACCCAGACACGGCGTACAGGAAGCTCCTGGTGTCGGACGACAGGAAGAGAGTCATGACGGTCAAGGACTACCAGCCGTACCCGGACCACCCTGGGAGGTTCGACTGCTTCTGCCAGCTGCTCTGCTCTGAGCCGCTGCCCCTGCGCTGCTACTGGGAGGCGGAGTGGACGGGGGCGGTGCACATCGCCGTGAGCGACCAGGGCATCCGACGCAAAGGGAACAGCGCCAGCTGCAGGTTCGGGATGAACCACCAGTCCTGGAGTCTGAGTTGTTCCAGGGGAGGATACATCGTCTGGCACAACAACGCAGTGATTGACCTGGTGCATCACTCCTCCCTGGTCACCAGCAGGGCGGCGGTGTTCCTGGATGTCCCTGCTGGGACGCTGTCCTTCTACAAGGTGGAGTCGGGGAGGCTGTTCCACCTCCACACCTTCAGCATCGTCTTCACAGAGCCTCTGTACGCCGGCTTTGGGATCGGGGCGCAGTTCGGAGTCCAGTCCTCGGGTTCTGTGTGCCTGTGATGCAGGGGGGGCCGCGTCGGACTGGGCCAGCTGGCCTGAGAGAGCAGGACCGGTGCTTCATGAAGGCAGAATCTAAACGCAAAAGCCTCCCATGCCCCCTGTTGATGGTTTGGATCACCGTGGTAACCGCACTGAGACCAGGGACGCACTGAGATCGCCTCAGCCTGAAGGAGAACCAAGTCAGTCTGAGAGACTGGCTGTTCTGTATGAGGGTCAAGAGGTCAGCAGAGGTCAGTGCAGGGACTCGGTGGACTCAGAGGTAGTGACCTTCAGGAGGCGTGTCTAGCTTCTTGCTGTAGGAACCTTGAGGCCGGAGAAACACATCATCAAAAAGTTGAAAATAAATAAACAATAATACAAGATTTGTGTTCACTTTTAGAAGGAAGTAAAAAAAATAAACATTTTCTTCAACTACTAATAAAAAACAGACTTGTGTATTTTTAACGCCTTCACACTGCAAAGCCCACAGGATATATTACACACACAGTTCCAACTTGGTCCTGTAGGGGGAGACCTAGCTCACATGCACCAGGTGGGAGCTTGGGGTGAAGGACCGGCGTGCTGCTGGACTTTGTTCAGCAGCAGCAGCAGCAGCAGCAGCAGCAGCAGCAGTGGTTCAGTCCTACAGCAGCAGCAGCAGCAGCAGCAGCACAGCAACCATGGCCCACAGGACGACCACGGCGGCGGCGGCCGCCACACCGAACTTCCTGCAGTTCAACGATGTGACCTGCGAGGCCGTCGGAGGGAAGGTGAGCAGGAGCAGAGCTCGCTGTGATTGGCTGCGCTGCCAGTGACACGCCTCCCGGCAGACGCCAGGGAGGTTTGTTGTGTCCGACCCTCCGTCTCTGCTAAGCTAAGCTAAGCTAAGCTAATGAAGTAAGTGGCGTGGTGTGGTTTGACGCTCCGCAGGTCATCTTTGCCACAGACGAGTGGTTTGCCCCGGCCGCCAACCTGCTGAAGGTACAGTAGGTCGCCGGTCACATGACTCCATGGCGTGCCTCTGAGTGGACAGTGACCTCCTCTCGCCTGCAGAGGGAGCCGCCGCTGTTTGTGGCCTCGGCCTTCACCCAGTTTGGAAAGTGGATGGACGGCTGGGAGACCCGCAGGAAGAGAAGTCCAGGTCGGGGGGTCCCCGGTGGTCTCAGCTCAGGTCCCCTCTGGCCGAGGCTCAGCTTCTCCAAGGTCAGCGTGTCGACCTTGACCTGTAGCGTTTCTGTCCCCTGAAGGTCACGACTGGTGCATCATCCAGTTGGGGGTCCCAGGACGGATCCACGGCATCGACATCGACACATCCTTCTTCACGGGGAACCACTCGCCCCACGTCTCCCTCCAGGCCGGCTGCCTGGGTACACACACACACACACACACACACACACACACACACACACACACACACACACACACACAGAAACACATCTCCTCCTCACCTGTGACCTCTTGACTTGAGCTCCTGTTGCATGTAGCCCCGCCCACTCACGATGTCCCCTGTCTCTCTCTCTCTCTCTCTCGCTCAGAGCGACCCCCTGATGACATCACTTGGGGTGGAGACCGGACTGGCATGGCCGCCTCCCCATCCCAGCTGGCGGCCGTCGCCACAGTAACTCTGCCACCGACACCTACTTGCAACTGACGGCCGTGACCTCTGACCTCGGCCTCTCTGACAGCTGACATGTGGTTTTGATTGACAGCTGGGCTCGGAGGCGTGGCCTGAGCTGGTGGGCGTGTCCCCGCTGCAGCCGGGATACTCGGACAGCTGCCATCACTACTTCAAGGTGGACTTTCCACACAGGGTCACACACCTGCGCCTCAACATGTACCCAGGTACACACACACACACACACACACACACACACACACACACACACACACACACACACTGAGGTGATGTGTGTGTCCTCAGATGGAGGTATAGCCAGACTGCGGGTCTACGGCGTTGGACAGAGAGACTGGACCACTGTCCCCGCCCACACGGAAGTGGACCTGCTAGCTATGACCAATGGGGGCGTCTGCCTCGGCTACAGCGACGCCCACTTTGGACATCCACGCAACATGATTGGTCTAGATTTTCACCTCCTGTTTTGACTGTTGCTGATTCCGGACCGAGGAGGAGCTGGACACTCACGTGTGTATGTGTGTGTGTGTGTGTGTGTGTGTGTGTGTGTGTATGGTCTCTCCAACCTGCAGGTGTGGGCGGAGCCACCAGCATGGCTGATGGCTGGGAGACAGCGCGCAGACTTGACCGGCCTAGGAAGCTGACGGTACACACACACGCACACACACACACACACACACGCACACACACACGCACACAGACAGACAGACAGACAGACACACGCACACACACACACACACAGACAGACACACACACACACGCACACACACACGCACACAGACAGACAGACAGACAGACACACGCACACACGCACACACACACACACACACGCACACAGAGTGAGGTGGTACTGGTCTTGCAGGTGGACCAGCAGGGGATCCTGCAGGTTCCGGGCTCAGAGTGGGCCGTGTTCCGCCTGGCGTGCAGCGCTGAGGTCCAGCGAGTGGAGGTCGACACGCTGCACTTTAAAGGTGAACAACCACAATCACACAACAACACAACACAAACAACACACACAAGTGTCAGTGAACCGTCACATGACATTTCATCAAGCATCTGATTTGTAGTCATATTGTTTATCATATTATACTGTTGCAATATTGTTAGTGTTACTGCTGTACATTGATCATTGTTATTATTATTATTATTATTATTATTATTATTATTATTTCTTTACTGATACAATGATTCCTATTACTGTAGTTGTTATTATTATACAGTGTTATGGTCCTGTCCAATATTTTGCATTTCATTGTTTGAAACTATTTTCACCTTTTTGAGAACTCATATTTAACTCATCATTATTCCATCTTTTTATCCTTTCTTTCTGTCTGAACGCACAATCACTTCTTCTTCTTCTTCTTCTTCTTCTTCTATCTGCCACACATGTGACAAAAATAAAAACATCTGACTCTTGAAAATGTGTGTGTGTGTGTGTGTGTGCCGTCAGGAAACTTCCCAGACTCCTGCCGGATAGAGGCGTGTCTTCTGGACTCCGCCCAGGAGGCGGGGCTTATTGCGAGCCACCGCTGGTCCTCTGCCAGGTGGCAACTTCTTCTGCCGCCACAGAAGGTGAGTGTGACCACCTGGACCAGCTTCTCCTGGGTGTGTGTGTGTGTGTGTGTGTGTGTGTGTGTGTGTGTGTGTGTCACCCTGACCTGTGCTCTGTGCTTGGCCGTAGCTCCGCCCCCATCACACTCACCTGTACGGAGCGGCGACCCTGCGGCTGAGGGGTCCCATCAGTCACGTGCGACTCGTCATCAGCCCGGACGGCGGAGTCAGCCGCCTGCGGCTGTGGGGTCGGGTCACGCCCACCGCCGTCCCCTCGGCCAATCAGCAGAGGGCACCGTCCAAACTCTGAGCCCCTGACCCATGGTGGCAGCAGAAGAAATAAATCAGCACAAGGCTTGAAGCCACCTGCTGTCTCTGAGTCACTTCGTATTATTCTCAACCGTGTTACAAAGTGAGGTGTAACCTGACAGACTGGAGTCTTTACACCTGTCGTCCACCAGGGGGCAGTTTGGGTTGAATGAGGATGATTTTCATTTCAATTCCCTTGAATAAAACTATTCATTCATCACTCATCCATCTTCCATACCGAGCTCAGGGTCCTGGGGTTAGGGTTAGGGTTAGGGTTAGGGACACACACAACCATTCACACTCACACACACACACCTACGGACCGTTTAGAGTCTTCACTTGACCTCACGTGCATCTTGCTGGATCAGTGGGCAATGAAACTACAATTGGCAAAGTCACACTTGGTGTTGAGGACAGGATGACACATTTATCTCAACAGGAACTTAAGGCTCCGTCTCATCTCAGCAGGTCCAGATTCACACAGACACACAGACACACAGACAGACTGAGTGACAGACTGAGTGACAGACTGAGTGACAGACTCAGCAGAAAGAAGCTGTTTCAACTCAGTTTGTTCTGTGGTATGTAGGGAATTATTTTTTTTCCAGGTAAAAGATGTGCTGTTGACAGAGAGAGAGAGAGAGAGACACACACACACACACACACACACACACACACACACACACACACACACCAAGCATCCAATCAGCTGTCTGCCTTTTCAAATGCAAGTAGCAGCTGATAGCATCTGAGCTCTGCACATGAAAAGATCTCCCTGCCATTCACACACACACACACACACACACACACACACACACACACACACACACACACACATGCAAATGAGTGGCAATCGCCTCCCTGAAGCTGGCCATTAGCATGTGTGTGTGTGTGTGTGTGTGTGTGTGTGTGTGTGTGTGTTACCATTAGCATGTGTTGGGTGTGAATGCAGCGGCTCATTTGCAACTCATCACTTCCACCGTCAGGGGGCGTGGCCCCAGCGGGAGGTTGCTGGGCCGCGGACCACAACAGAGCCGCTTCTCCACCACCGCCGAGGAGTCCTGTGAGCTCCGCCCAGCCGGAACCAGAAGCAGCGGAGCAGCACTTCCGAACCGGAAGTGCTGCTGGACCTCCAGCGATGAAGACTGATGAAGGCGTGGACCCCATGGTGGACCCTCACTGAAGAACCTCGGTGAACAGCATGGGCAGGACACGCGCACACGCACGGAGCCACCCCTCAGGCCCCCACTACCTCCCATTATCCAATAGAAATGAAGCTGGACCGCCGCTGGGCGGGCACACCAGGCCAGGAGGCTCTGTGATTGGCCGGCCGAGGCTCATCATTGCGCATGATCAGCCGGTTAATAAGAGTCCGGTTCGAGCGGCAGGGCGCACAAGTGAAGATGGTCCAACAGGCGGAACGCGGCACCCTGTACGAGTCGGCCCGCGGTCCCGGTGCCGGCCCGCCCCCCCACATCAAGCGGCCCATGAACGCCTTCATGGTCTGGTCCAAGATCGAGCGGCGGAAGATCATGGAGCAGAACCCCGACATGCACAACGCCGAGATCTCCAAGCGGCTCGGCAAGCGCTGGAAGATGTTGGCGGAGCCGGAGAAGGTGCCCTTCATCCGGGAGGCGGAGCGGCTCCGGCTGCAGCACATGGCCGACTACCCGGACTACAAGTACCGGCCCAAGAAGAGGTCCCGGACGGACGGCTGCGCGTCCCCGGCGAGGAAACCCGGCGGCCCTGGTCCGCAGAAGAGCGCCGCCAAGGGGGGGAGCCAGGGAGCCGCCAAGAAGCTGGCCAAGTTGAGAGCCGGTAAGCCCGCCCCGGGTTCAGGTCCCGGTCCGGGTCCTGGCCAGACCAACGGCCACCTCTCGACGCTGCCGCGGGAGCCCCGGTTCCGGATCGTGCTGAGCCCGGACACCGCAGCCAGACGAGACTCCACGGACGACGAGGAGGAGGATTCCGAGGTGGACGAGCCGGGTCCGAACCCCCAGCAAGACGGGTCCGGTCGCCTCAGCGGGCCAGGACCCGGCAGCCCGCCGGACCCGGCGCTTCTCTCGCCGGCCTCCTGCTCCTCCTCCTCCTCCTCCTCCTCCTCCTCCACCTCCGGCGACGAGCCAGACGAAGTCCCGCTCAGCCTCCTAGAATTCGCGGGTTCGTCCTCCGAGCCGGCACCGCCGGACTTGGACCTGGGCCTGAGCCTCACCCTGCTGGACACGGACCTGGACTGGAGCGGCACCGAGGACCAGCTGGGCTCCCACTTTGAGACCATCACCGGGACCTGGCTGGACGCCAACCTGGCGGACCTGGTGTTCACCTGCTGATGGTCCAGCAGGAACCGGAACCGGGTCCCGGACCGGAGCCACACTGAAATGAACTTGTTGTGTGCTCGCGCCAGAACCAGGACCCGGATGCGTTCAGGACAGTTGGAAAGTTGACGTGTTGCGTTCACGGAACGGAGCCGAACCGAATACACCTCACACTCACAAGTTTCTATTTTTCTAACGTCACACACACTTGTTGTGTGATTTTGTTTCCGGTCTGTGTGCAGACCGGACGTTGGGCCTTTATTGTGACAGCTGGAGGTTTTATGTTCCGGACTGTTCAGTTTGGTTTGTTTTTTACAGTCAGCTCGTTAGTTTTTCTGTTTTTGGTCATCTCGGTGCAATAAGTAGAAACATGAATTTTTTGTAAGAAAAAAAAGAGAAAAATAAAATCAGCTGGAAGTCATCACGTGCTGTGCTTGTTGTCCTCTGATTGGCTGCAATACTTTCACTCAACTATGAAAGATTTAATTTCCAAACGCTCCTCTGCTGCTGGTGACGTCATGTTCTCACAGCGTCGACAGTCAATCCTGACCATGCTGCGTTCAGGAGCAACGGGAGAAAAGGGCGTCTGCAGGACGGTCGTCGTTCAGTCTGTTTACCCACAATGCAATGGGAACTAGTGAGCGACAATTAAAGTAAATGAAAAGGCAGCTCAGCATCGACCACATTGATTTATTGATTAGTTTCAGTAAGAGGAGCAGCGATTGGTTCCAGATAAATATCAACACAACACATGATAGCAGACACACAACAGCAAGCAGTTGCATGCAGGAGAGACGACACTGACATCACACAACACAATACTGAGGTCTAACACTTCAGCAAACGTCAACACAATTTCACAATAAAAGCTGGACAACAACACCGAGCCGCACCAGGAGCGCCACCTGCAGGCAGCAGTGATTTATTCTCCTCCACTCAGCAACATCTCATCTCCTCAATGTTCTACCAAGTAGATCAGATTAGATACTTCCTTCATTCTGGGTTAGGGTTAGCTAGGGTTGGCTAGGGTTAGCTAGGGTTGGTTAGGGTTGGCTAGGGTTGGTTAGGGTTGGCTAGGGTTAGCTAGGGTTGGCTAGGGTTGGTTAGGGTTAGCTAGGGTTGGCTAGGGTTGGCTAGGGTTAGCTAGGGTTGGTTAGGGTTAGCTAGGGTTGGTTAGGGTTAGCTAGGGTTGGCTAGGGTTAGCTAGGGTTGGTTAGTGCTGCTCTGGCATCACCACATCCAAACCAAACAGAAGCAGAACCTCAAGAATCTCAGTTCACATTCAGTGCACATTACAACCACCAAGTGCCTTTAAACAAGGTTCAGAGTAGAATATCTAAACTACACACCGTGTTCACACCATGAGGACACCGCCCTGTGCTGCCATCTAGTGTCCAACTGGAATAACACACTTATCATGATTTCTAGCTGGGGTTACATCATGTTTCCAGACTAGGACCAGGACCAGGGCCCGGGCCAGACTAGGACCAGGGCCCGGGCCAGACTAGGACCAGGCCCAGGACCAGACTAGGACCAGGGCCAGGCCCAGGACCAGGTCTACATGGCTAGACTGACAGCATGGTGCAGGTTCTAGGTCTAATACATAAAGATACTGAACTTGCAGTTGACGACTACTGAACTCACAACATCAACAACAACAACAACAACACAGAACCACCAGCAGCTCTGGCCCCCTTAATGCCACCAAGACCAGGTCCACCTGGTGGGGAGGAGGCTCCTGGTTGGACCGCCGGTGCTCTCTTCTTCTTCTTCTTCTTCTTCTTCTGGGCGGGGCTCACAGGATGCTCTCCCGCTCCTCACCGAAGGTGACGGTGTCGGAGGACACGGTGCAGATCTCCGGGGGGTCTCCAGGTTTCAGGCCCCTCTTCAGGTGGACCACCCGCACGTTCTCGTTGTTGGGGCCGAGGCGGGCAGTGGAGGCGCTGGAGGTGGGCGAGATGATGATGTCAGCGGTGGAGGAGGAGGTGGAGGTGGTGTTGTTGGGGCTGGAGGCGGAGGTGGAGGTGGAGGTGGAGGTGGAGCCCTCTGCTGGCTGGCGCTGGCGGTTGGCGTTGTTGTTGAGCGTGACGTTGCTGGGCGTGCGGTTGAGGTTGAAGGACCTCCAGCTGCTCTCCTCGGGGCTGCTGGCCAGCAGGCTGCACTGGTCCTCGGAGCAGATGGACATGCGGGCCACGGCCGGGTCCTGCAGGCCGCTGAGGCTGCCGGGAAGGCCGCCGCCCCCCCGCTGCTTGGCGTCCAGCTGCGACAGGTCGGCCTCCTCGTCCTGCAGCGAGTGGTTGGGCGAGCTCTCGCTGGAGCGCACGCCCGAGTCCGACGAGTCCTTCTTGTCCAGCGGGGAGTCCGCCAGGTAGTCCTTCCCCTTCAGGGCCAGCAGGGGGCCCCCGGGGGGGGCGCGGCCCTCCGCCACCGCCGCCCTCTTCAGCGGCCCGTTGTCCGACTCCTCGGACTCGTCGTCGTCGCTGGTCAACTTCTGGTAGCGCGGCCCGCCACCGGCCTTCAGCTTGAGCTCAGCGGCGCCCTGGAAGAGGCCGCCCCCCCCGCCAGCGCCCTTGTCGCTGCCGCCAGAGGTCTTGCGGGTGAGCAGGGACTTGGAGGAGCCGTGGTCGCCCCGCTCGTCCTCCTCAGTGATGGGGTCCAGGCCATCGCTGGGGGCGGAGTCCTGGTTCTCGGCCTTGCTGCCGGTCTTCTTCGCGGCTCTGCGGCCGTCCGCCTCCACGCCATCGCCGCTCCTGTCCTCCGACGATGACGTCATGAACTGCGCCGGCTGCGGTTGGACGGGCCGCTCGCCGCCGGCCCCGCCCAGCTCCAGCTGGGACATCTGGGCGATGTACTCCTGGTAGGCGCTGCGGTACTCGGCCTGCTGCATGTCGGTCAGACGCCCGATGTCGTTGGACGACTCCTGCGAGTTGAGGCTGGTCATGCTGGCCGTGCGCTGAGCGCCCCCCTGAGGACATGCAGGGGATGGACAGTTAGCAGTGCCTGCTGTGGGGGGGTTAGGGGGGGCAAGGGGGGAGGGGGGGGGGCTCCACACTCACCATCCAGACGGCGTTGCTGTGCCGCGCCTCCTCCAGCCCGGCGGTGCTCAGCTCCTCGAAGCTCAGGTTGAAGCTGTACATCTCGCCGCTGGCGGCGCCGGCGTGGGGCGGAGCCAGAGCTCGCCTGCCGCCCTCGGCGTGGCCGGCCAGCACGCTGCCTTGCTCACTGGCTGCTTCCTCCTGGAGAACCTGGCTCTCCATGTGACGCATGTCCAGAACCTTCAGCAGCACACACACACACACACACACACACACACACACACACACACACACACACACACTCAGTCTACGTCGTCATGGCAACCTGCAGCTGAGGGGGGGGGGGCTCACCATGGCTCTGAAGAGCTGCCAGTCGCCAAAGTTCATGTTCATCTCCTTCTTCAGCTCGTCCAGGTGACACTGCGACAGCACGCGGCCGTTGACGTTGGCCTGGGAGACAGAACCCACCAATCAGATCGCAGCGCCGCCACCACCTCACCACCAGCTTCATCGGCGCGCCGCTCGCACCTTCCTGACGGTGGCGCTGTACTGTCCCGTCATGCTCTGGTCCATGCCCTCCATCTGCCGCACGCGCTCGCACACGGCCTCCGTGCTCATGGAGCTGAGCAGCACGCCGGGCGCTGCCGACACCACCGAGCCCTGCTGGCCAATCAGAGAGGGGGAGGGGCGGGGCTTAGCGCCAGCTCGTCAACACAGAGAGGGAGTGGGAACGGTGAGTCTGTGTGCAAACAGGAAGTGATGCGGCTGCCATTCCCAGAGGCTAAAGGTTAAACTGCTGAACTTCAGGGAGTGAGTGAAGGAACAGTGGAAGAGGGCGGGGGGGTTAAACCCAGGCGGGGTGCATGCTGGGAGTCGTAGGCAGAGCAGAGGGAGGCAAATAAGAAGAGGCAGGAGCGACAGACCAGTACCTGGGTCCTCCTGAGGGATGAAGTCTTAGACTGCACAGGAGGGAGGGACAGACAGACAGACAGACAGACAGATGAGAAAGCAGCTGCAGGACAAAGATGGCTGACAGAGTGGGCGGAGTCAGTTGAGGTCACATGGTCACCAGCAAGCTAAGGTTTGGAAACTACAGAAGCCCCGAGTGGACAAAACACCAGAAAGTACAGGAGCAAAGGAAAACAGCAAGAATGTGCGGTCACATGATCAACATGAGCGATGACATCATCAGCTATGGCCTCCATCATTGGTGGTTTCACCTCCAGCTGTCAAACAGTCAAGTCAGGAGGCGTCACTCTGCCACCAGGGGGCGCTTGTTTTACTCACAGGCATGGCCGGGGCGTCCCTGACGCTGGCTTTGGGAGGCGGGCGTGGGTGGAGGTGAGATGTGTAGGTGGAGACCATGAGTGGGCGTGGCAGCTGGTAAAGGTGGTGGGGGAAATATGGCTGAGGGGGGAGGGGCAAAACATCAAAGAAATGACCATGGAGACACAACCAACCAATGAGAGGAGACGAAGCAAACAAAACAAAAACAAAGAAAAAGAAACAAAAAACACAAAAAGCACTGCGAAGGATTCTTCTTCTACTGGTGGCCCACTGCCTGAGCTAACAGCTAGCTGGCGGCTAACAGTTCCTCTCCACTCCACGCTCCAGGGACTCCAGCCACTAAGCTGAGCCGAGCTGAGCCGAGCTGAGCTAGCACTTCCTGTCGCAGCTGATGACCTCCGACCAGGAGGGGGCGCTGTCAGAGCACAGTGACTCACCCGGTTGTAGAAGGGGTGCTGGGGGCCGGCCAATCCGCTGAAGTAGCTGCTGTGTGGCTGTGGCGAGGCCCCGCCCCCTCCGGCCGGCCCGCTGAAGGAAGCGGAGGGCGAGCAAGACACGGCCGAGTACAGCGAGGGGGGGCGCACCGGCGCCTCCTGCAGGGGGTAGCTGACACCACCCAGGTTCATCTGCTCCCGAGCAGCACGAACATCTGGAGGAGGAAAAGGAGAACAGCACCCACCGCTGGATGAGCCAGAGCAGCGCAGGACAGAGTCCACAAGTCCCAGTGCAACCAGTAGGAGAGGAGGACCAAGACCCCCAGTCTGATCCTCCACCCGTTCTGGGTTAGGGTTAGGGTTGGTCTAAGGGGTTTATTAACGTTTGCTCCAACTCTCTGCTAGCTGCTAGCCTACTGCAGCTAGCCTCAGGTTAGCCTAAGCTAGCCTCAGGTTTGATGATGGTTCTTCTTCTTCTTCCGAACCAGGAATAAATGTGACCTTGTGTCTCAAGTTTAGTGGCAGAGGTTTTGATGACATCATCGGAATAAATCGATCACAGATGATACAAACTGTTCTGTTTGGATGCCATAATTTGCCTCATTATTAACACTTTATGTGCTGTGTACATTTGAATCATTGATTGTGAATTTTGAATCCTTTGAATTTTGAATCCTTTGAACAGAGAACGGTTTGAACGGAGAGTCTATGGTGTCTGGACCAGCGACTCTCCCAGAGGTTCCTGTGGGCGGCGACCCGGCCCACCTGCGATGATCTCCCTCAGCTTGGGGTCCAGGTTGACGGTGCAGGGCAGGAAGGTGCGGAGGTCCCGGGCCGTCAGGACGGGGGTCCTGGAGGACAGGAAGACCTCGAAGCCGCGCACGTCACCGTCGATCTCCAGCAGCGGCTCCACGTCCTTGGTGGTGGGGATGTTCTTGCTCACCCTGAGGGGGAGGAGACAGGGGGAGGGGCGTCAGAGAGGCTCCACCCACACGGCCAACTGCCCCTCCCCCACCCAGCTGACCTCTCGTAGATGGTCTTGAGGGGGGCCTGGTCGGGGACCCCGTCGGTCTCCTCCAGGTAGAGGAGCAGCCAGGAGGTTCTGTAGGGCCACTGCTCCGTCAGGTTGATCCACGACGCCAGCCGGTCCCAGTTGAAGCTGATCTGATTGGCTCTCAGCAGGCGGCCTGCGGGGGGGGGTTATTATCACAACTGGATACCAGACTGGCAACATGGCAGCACGACGAGTCTTTCCCCAAGTGGCCACTGGAGGTACTGCAGCTTAAAACCCCATTTTAATCTTTCAAAATAAAAGGCCAGAAAAAAATCTCAGAAGAGAGTTTTAAATTCCCGCTGTCGTCACAGCTCCTTCTGATTGGCTGACGCGCCCTGATGCATCATGGGAGTTCCAGAGGCCGGAAGTGAAGTGGCACTACTGCTCCCTGCTCTATGGAGTAGAGTGGAAGTGGAGCAGGAAGAGGAGCAGGGAGTGGAACAGGAAGAGGAACAGGAAGAGGAACAGGAAGTGGAACAGGAAGAGGAACAGGAAGTGGAACAGGAAGAGGAACAGGAAGAGGAACGGGAAGAGGAGCAGGAAGAGGAGTAGGAACAGGAAGAGGAGCAGGAAGTGGAGCAGGAAGTGGAACAGGAAGAGGAGCAGGAAGTAGAGCAGGAAGTGGAACAGGAAGAGGAACAGGAAGAGGAACAGGAAGTGGAACAGGAAGTGGAGCAGGAAGTGGAACAGGAACAGGAACAGGAAGAGGAACAGGAAGTGGAGCAGGAAGAGGAACAGGAAGAGGAACAAGAAGAGGAAATGGAACAGGAAGAGGAGCAGGAAGTGGAGCAGGAAGAGGAACAGGAAGAGGAACAGGAAGTGGAACAGGAAGTGGAGCAGGAAGAGGAACAGGAGGAGGAACAGGAAGTGGAGCAGGAAGAGGAGCAGGAAGAGGTCCAGTGGCCTCTCTGTCCCTCACCTGTGACGGAGACGATGTTGAGCAGCCTCCTCATGGTCTGCGGGCTGATGTCACTGAACCAGTCCTCCGTCACCATCAGCTTGGTCAGGTCGAAGGACATCTGCCGGGTCACCGAGCGCTGCACCTGCCGCCGCCGGTAGGTGTCCTGCTCACACCACCAGGGGGCGGTCACATGACCAAAACAACGTAAAGAAATCAACCCATGAATCGTGAGCTGAAGAATGGTGACCGATGGTCACGTGACTGATGGTCATGTGACTCACCCGGCGGTTCAGTGTGGTCCTGCTGCCGAACTTGGTCAGCTCGCCCAGACTGTGCTGAGACAACTTCCTGTCCAGCTCCTCGTGCCAGCCTGCACACACACACACACACACACACACACACACACTCAGTCATTGAGCTTCCCTCAGCTGACCCCTCCTCCTCCTCCCCCTGCCCCCCCTCCCTACCGTCAGCGGCGGTGGCGTCCCCGTTGGCGGGCGCTGGCCCTGCAGTGGCCGTGGCGGTGCAGAGCTTCCTGGCGGTGGAGAGCCCCCTGCTGTTGAGGAAGACCGGCAGGTGCACGATGTTCCTCATGTAGTCGTGGCCGTTGATGTTGGAGTCTCGCAGGACGCTGTTGAGGTTCTGGTTGATGGCCTTGATGATGATGTGAGGGTCACTGGCGAAGATGGAGATGAACGGGCCCTTGGAGAACAGCACCCGCACCTGCAGGGGGGAGGGTCAGGGGTCAGGGGTCAGGGGTCAGTCAAGACGACGTTTCCTCTCTTTTCCCTGTCCCTTAGAAGCAAAGAAGCAAATCTTATCTTTCCCTCTACTTTTGACCCCTGACCCCTGACCTTCACTCACCGTGTCCAGCATCTGCAGGACCTTGTCCTGCTCGCAGGAGTCCAGGCCGTCGATGACCACCGCCAGCCTGGTCTGGTGCTGCGTGAAGCCGTCGATGGTCTTGGCCATCTTAGCCATCAGCTCCACCTCGTTCTTCAGCACCTGCAGGGGGCGCCACAGTCACTCTGCTGCTGCTGCTGCTGCTAGTTTGGATTTTTGTGGAGTAAATTTGGGTCTTTGCGACTTAATGATAAGGAAAAAAATGATGATGGTCCTGAGACTCCACGGCTGTGGGCCAATCAGAGGGAGTGGGCGGGGACAGCTGAGCCACGAGCTCACCTTGACTCGGCTTAGTGGTGTTTGTGTGCCTGTTGTTTGTTTGTTTTTGTTTTAACTGTAGCACTACAACACAACAGATCTGTCAGCCAATCACAGCAAAGTTCCCCGTCTGGATGTGACTTGGTCGCTCTGACCGCCATTCCCCACTGGCCCCACCCACCTTCATAAAGCCCTCGCTCTTCAGCTTGTGCATCCTGTTGGCGGCGCTGTGGAGCCTCTTCCTCTGCGAGTGCAGCACCGAGTCGGTCACCTGCCACCAGGTGCGGCAGTTGAGCACCAGCGCCAGGCCCACCACGCTGGCCACGCCCATCAGCACGGCGTTGAGCGTGCGGTTGTCGCCGTCCAGCCGGAAGATGGCGAGCAGCAGGAGGCCGCAGAGCAGACAGGAGAGCACCAGCAGGAAGAGCAGGAAAGAGGGAACGCAGCAGGTCTTCTTCCACTTCCTGTTACCTGAGGGGGCCAGGGGAGGAGTTAGAGTGAGTGAGAGTGAGAGAGAGTGAGAGAGTGACAGTGACAGTGAGAGTGAGAGTGAGTGAGAGTGAGAGAGAGTGAGAGGGAGTGACAGTGAGAGTGAGAGAGAGAGGAAGAGTGAGAGAGAGTAACAGTGAGAGTGAGAGTGAGTGAGAGTGAGAGAGAGTGACAGTGAGAGATAGAGTGAGAGATAGAGTGAGAGAGAGTGTGAGTGAGAGTGAGAGAGAGAGGGAGAGTAGGAGAGAGGGAGTGACAGTGAGAGTGAGTGAGAGAGAGAGTGAGAGAGAGAGAAGGAGTGAGAGTGACAGAGAGTGAGAGAGAGTGAGAGAGAGAGTGAGAGAGAGTGAGAGAGAGTGAGAGAGAGTGAGAGTGAGAGAGAGTGAGAGAGAGTGTCTCACCCTGGGTCTCCTCGGTCTTGAACACCCTGAAGAGTCGTGTGGCCAGGAAGCCAAACTCTCTCTCGCAGGCGTCAGACAGCGTGGCGATCATCTCGGCCATGGACGTCTCCCCGCCCACACTGGAGAGACGGTTGTAGTCTGTGAACAGGAACCTGGGGGGAGGAGCAACATGACATCATCACCATCTGTCAGGAGCACCACCATCATCACCATCACCATCATCATCACCACCATCATCATCACCATCATGATGATGTCACCGTGGTTACCTGACAGGAAGTGCTCTGGTGCTCTGCTCTGGCAGCTCAGGTGGGTTGACAAACATCAGTCTGAGCAGCAGCTCCAGGTAGCCGATGTGTCGAGCCAAGCGGGTGCTGAGAAGCCACGCCCACGTCCAGCTCTCGCCCTCTCGCCGCCCGCCAAAGTAGACCACCACTGGGGAGGGAGAGGATAGAGGGTCATCACGAGCAGCGGGAGGAGGAGAGCAGCGGTTGGCTGGTCGGTGTGGAGGTGGGCGGGGCTCCGTACCAAAGAAGAGGTAGAGCAGAGCGAGCAGGCTGAGGGCCACGGCCAGAGCCAGGCGGGCGTCCACGCTGAAGCCCAGGACCACGGCCACACCAGCACACAGCAGCACGGAGAGCAGAACCAGCAGCCAGGAGAAGCTGAAGAGAGGCTGCACCTGCTGGCCAGCAAAGGTCTTCATCTCATCTGGAGGAGGAGGAGGAGCAAGAGGAGGAGGAGGAGGAGCAGGAGGAGGAGGAGGAGCAGGAGGAGGAAGAGCAGGAGCAAGAGGAGGAGGAGGAGGAGCAGGAGGAGGAGGAGGAGCAAGAGGAGGAGGAGGAGGAGCAGGAGGCAGAGGTTAGTGTGTGTTGTCCTGCTCCTCCTCCTGCTGCTCCTCCTGCTCCACTCACCCTCCAGCTTCTTGAGCAGGAAGGACTTGCCGCTGCCCCACTGGGCGTACAGGCCCACACAGATGGGGGGCTGCATGGTGGGCTCACTCAGGATGTCTGCCAGCGCCGAGCTGTACAGGTCGTAGCCCAGCATGTCACCGTCCGTCTCCGAGGGAGACAGGTGTCCTGCACACAGAGGGGGGAGGTCAGTGGGGGTCAGTGGAGGTCAGTGGGGGTCAGTTGTGGTCAGTGGAGGTCAGTGGGGGTCAGTGGAGGTCACTGGAGGTCAGTGGGGGTCACTGGAGGTCAGTGGGGGTCAGTGGGGGTCAGGTACATACGGGCTCCAAAGATCTGCGTCAGGATGCTCTTCTGGTGGCTGCAGTCCACGTTGTAGGGCGTCTCGCCTGCCTTGTTGGGCCGGTACAGCAGACGGCCGTCCTTGGGGTTCCGGAGGAGGAGCTCAGCCAGGCGCCGGCTCCGCCCCCGGATGGCGATGTGGAGCGGCGTGTCCCCTTTCTGGAGGAGGCAAAGCAGGAAGTCAGGGAGGGTCACGTGACCTCGGGTGCCTCAGGTGAAGGTGTTCTGCTGGTCACGTGGTTCTGCTGGTCACGTGACCTCGGGGGTTCTCCCTGGCCCACCTTGTCCACGGCGGAGACCTTGGCTCCTTTGTCCAGCAGCAGCTCCACGATGTCCACGTTCCTCATCTTGGTGGCCTTGATCAGAGGAGTCTCTCCGTCCTGGAACAGCAGGGGGTGTGGTGAGACACACCTGCCGCTGCCTGTGTGAGTGTGTGAGTGTGTGTCTGTGTGTAGGCTGTTGTGCGTCACCTTGGTGCAGGTCTCGGTGTCGGGGTTGCACTGCAGGATGTCCCTCACCATGGTGGAGTTCCCCTTCTCCACCGCCCAGTACAGCGCCGTCTTGTTGTCCTGCACACACACACACACACACACACATTACACTCCGTCTCTTACACACACACAGGTAAACACACACACACACAGAGACACACACACACACACACCTGTCCTCTGATGTCGATGTCGGCGTACTTGTGCAGCAGAGCTCGAACGATCTCCACGTGGCCGCCCCTCACTGCCCCGATCAGCACCGTGTCCCCGCTCTGCACACACACACACACACACACACACACACACACACACACACACACACACACACACACACACACACACACACAGGGTGAGGCGGTGTCCAGCGGCCGCTGGGGTCATGTGACAGCTGTGGGTCATGTGACCGACCCGGTCGGGGATGTTGACGTAGGTGCCGGCGTCCAGCAGGTCCTGCACGATGTCGGTGAAGCCCTCCTTGGCGGCGATCATCAGCGCCGTGTTGCCGTCCTTGTCCGTCATGTTGACGTTGGGGCTTCGCTTCAGCAGCTCCTTCACCACCTCGCCGTAGCCCCCCCGCACCGCCACGATCAGCGCCGTCATCGAGTTCTGCCCGAGACACGGCTCACGTCACACACACACACACACACACGCCGCGTGATCGCCCGCCGAGCAATCAGAGAGGAGGAAGAAGAAGAAGAAGAAGAAGAAGAAGTAGTACCGCCCCCTCCTGGTCGACGTCGGCGCCGTTCTCCAGCAGGTGCATCACGCAGTCAAAGTGTCCCTTCCTGGAGGCCCAGATCAGAGGGGTGGTCCCGTACTGACACACACACACACACACACACACACACACACACACACACACACACACACACACGGTAACTGTGTGCTGCTCATGTGGAGACCACTGGTGTGTGTGTGTGTAGTTGTGTTCACCTTGTCGGAACAGTTGACCTTTGCCCCAGAGGTCAGCAGCAGCTTGACGATGTCGGCGTGTCCTCGTCCTGCCGCCCAGATGATGGGATACACACTGTACTGCTGACACACACACACACACGCACACACACACAGTTGATATACGCACATCCATGTTGTTTGTCTGTGTGTTTTCTGGTGTTGTGTTGTGTGCGAGTGTCGCAGTGTGTTGTGTTGAGTGTTGTGTGTTGTGTGTGTGTGTCTGACCTGTCCTGTGGTGTTGGGGTTGGCTCCGCTCTCCAGCAGCAGCTGTGTGACCTCCAGACGACCTTTGTAGGCGGCCCACATCAGGGCTGTCCATCCCCCCTGGAAGAAAGAATACACACACACACACACACACACACACACACACACACACACACACACACACACACACACACACACACACCAGCCAGCTAACAGTTAGCAATGAATCAATGAAGGGGGGGGGGGGCGACCAAGTTTGCACTTGGCCACTTGTAACTGTTTTGGGGGATCGTATCACAAGTACGCATCTTGAAGCTGTTAGCACTTAGCATTAGCATTAGCATGCGTCTCCAGCGAGCCACTTGTGATCGCATTAGTGCATTTTTAACCACTAGGGGGCAGTAAAGAGCAAAACCACGGCGAGTTTCACCTGAAAGCGAATAAGAATCAACTTCCTGTTTGCGGTTTTAATTCTACTGCAGCTGGTATGGATCAGAACCAGGAGTAACGACTGGTGGGACAGAGTGTGTGTGTGTGTGTGTGTGTGTGTCACCATGTCGCGGTGCTCGATGTAGGCGCTGTTCTCCAGCAGCTCCTTCACGACGTCCATGTGACCTTCTTTAGCTGCGCTGATCAGCGCTGACCAGCAGTCCTGTTGTTGCCATGGAAACAGCTGTTAGTGGCCTGTCGCCTAGCAACCGCTGCGTGAGTCTAGGGGGCTGTGTGTGTGTGAGTGTGTGTGAGAGTGTGAGTGTGAGTGAGTGTGAGTGTGCGTGTGTGTGTGTGTGTGTGAGTGCTGACCACGTCGTCCAGGTTGACGTTGGCTCCTCTC
The DNA here is from genome assembly GCF_046127955.1 of Nelusetta ayraudi. Classification (NCBI taxonomy): domain Eukaryota; kingdom Metazoa; phylum Chordata; class Actinopteri; order Tetraodontiformes; family Monacanthidae; genus Nelusetta; species Nelusetta ayraudi. The sequence goes on along the minus strand of NW_027466332.1, from coordinate 57,313 downwards.
CTGATGAGCTCCTGTGTGATGTCCAGGCTGCCCTGCTCGGCCGCCAGCATGAGGGGCGTCTGTCCGTTCTGTTGCACGCACACACACACACACACACACACACACACACACACACACACACACACACACACACACACACAGAGCTCAGCTAATCACATCAATAGACAGTGAGGGAATGGGTGGGTGGGTGGGGGGGGGACGTACGTCGTTGCGTCCGTCCACCTCCTTGAAGCGGTCCAGGTGGGCTCGCAGGGCCGCCAGGTTCTCGTCCTCCACGTAGCTGAAGAGGTTCTGGATGGCCAGCGTGGTCATCTTGATGGATGTGGTGGTGTCCATGGTGGCGTCCGCTCACTGCGCCCCCTGCTGGAGGGACAGGGAGCAATGCATCAGCGTCAGGTTGATTTTGTTTTGTTTTTTTCCTCCCAGCATGCAACAGTCTGGAGGTGATGGTAATGGTGGGCGGAGCTTCAGGTCTGATGACGTCACGGAGCACATCCACCCAACTCTCAGTCATCAACAGCAGCCAATCACAGCTCGACTCAGAGCCGACGCAATAATCAGAAAATCAAATCAGTGAAAATCAGGAAGGCTGCGTTCATATTTCACAATAAAATGCTGCCGTGATTCCATGTTGAATAAAATATCAAAGCATTCTTCAACATCAGCTGCAGCTCTGACTGATTTAAAATCCACGCGGTCTCCACCTTGGTTTTCACTTGGATGAGAATCAAGCGCTCATTTGAGGCCGCCCTGCCCGCCGTCCCCTAGCAACAGCGAGCTGACAGGAGGTAACGCAGCGTTACCGAGTAACGAGCGGAATCCGTCGGTAACGTGAACAACCTTGACGGCGTCGCTCGGTCATGAAGTCATTTCGACGCAACATTAAAAAAAAATTAAAATTAAAATGTGAGAAAAATTAAACGGAGAAAAGGTCGAATCTGTTCGGAACCGGTCCGCCGCTTTAGTCCCACTTAGTCGCTGATCCCGCGGTGACGTCAGAGGATGCTGAATTAAAAGCGACTCGTTACCTGAACAAAGAGAAAGGTTCGGGTCCGGGTTCGGGCTGCGGTGCCGGGTGTCGGGTGTTCGGTGTCTGCCGGGGTTCGGGCGGCAGTTCTGCGGTCAGTGTCGCAGCTCCGCAGCCATCTTGGTTCGACCAGCAGCAGAAGCAGCAGCAGCGGAGGTTCCGCAGGGAGCCAATCACAGCACCAGCAAGCTGGCCGACACCACCCGGGTGCTTCCGCCGAGACCTGTCAAAATAAAAGCCCGAGGGAGTGGGCCCCGAGCCGGGCTCCTATTGAGGGACGGACCGCCAGGTTCTTGGGGTTCTTCCGGGTTCTCCGGGTCAGTGTGGCCTCCACCGACCAGCCTGGACTGGTTCCGCTCCAATCAACACCTGCTTTGTTTCCATCTTATGTCCCCCAACAGGAAGCTCTATAATCAGGCTGTTATTGTCTAGAGAAACGCAGCAACAAAAACCTTCAAACTTCCGGTGTCCAGGAAAATCACCCCCGCCCTTGTTTTCCTGATGCCACACAATGGAATGTGCTCGCGCGCGCGCGCGTGTGTGTATGCAGAATGCGGCACCTGAATGATGGAGAGTTGATTGGGTTTCACATCTTGACCTGATCGCAGCAGGGCAGAGAGAGAGAGGGAGGCTGAACGCAGCAGACCCTCAGTGTAAAACCTGATCATGTCACACTAGAACATTGTGGCCATTGTGAGTGTTGTTGCTGTTGTTGTTGTTGTTGTTGTTGTCCTGGGTGTTTATCAGCAGCGGTGACTGTTAGCAGTGACTGAGGTGATTTATGGCGGTTAAAGTTCGCATTGCTGCGTCTCCCAATGCCTCATGGGATACCGTGCTGGTGTTCAACTCAGTGAACCCAATGCCCTCGCGCGCACACACACACACACACACACACACACACACACACACACACACACGCACACGCACACAAGTGATGAATGAATTGCTGCATAATGTGCAGATATCTTGTAGCGTTGTGAAATATAAATACCACCTCAGTGTCCTGTGGATATGAAGGCGTGACTGTTGAAAGGCTCGTGTTTGAAAAGTAAACCAATAAATATGAGATCATTTTCGGTATTAGTTTCCATCGAACCTCTATGATGACGCTACTTAATTATTAGCATTAAAAATTGTGATTCTGTGAATGTGGACCGGGTTCTCGCTCAGTCAATACAGTTCACTGTCCATCCAGACGGTGGCGGTAGAGCGAACAGAGTTAGGGTCGAGGGACTCAAAGAAGAAACCACTTCCGCCTGGTTTGTTTTGGTTTGCCGTCTCCAGGGGCGGTCTGTTAGCTTCTGTCAGCTTCTGTTAGCTTCTGTTAGCTTCAGTTCCCAGCTTCAGCCAGACATGTCGGCCACCGAGGACGACACGGAGCTCCGCGACCTTCTCATCCAGAACCTGGAGAACAGCGGAGTCCTCAACAAGCTCAAGGTCTGCAAGTTTCCGGTCCAGTTCAGGGGCCAGCCATGCTAGGCTCGGCTAGGCTAGGCTAGGCTAGGCTAGACTAGACTGAAGAGAAACAGCGGCCAGTAAAGCGCTAGCTGAAACTAAGTTCTGGTGTCACTGGTTTCACTGGGTCCTTCATGGTTCTACACGGTTCGGTCGTGAACACGTGACTGATTCAGAGTTTGAACGAGTCGCTGTGGGTCTGATCGTCTGAGTGAGTCACTCACTTCAACTGGTTAAAGACTTCCGGGTGCAAAAAGAAGAGATGTCGCGCACATCCATAATATAAAATGTGCTGGAATCAAAATGAGTCGCAAGTAGAAAAAGAAAAAAATATATTAAAAATTATAATAATTGAAAGTATTAAGGTTGAATCAAGATGTTTGATTAGCCGTCCTACTGATGACATATTGAGAGGCTCTCACTAGATTTATATGACGGCCAGTAAGCCGGATGTCTTGTCTGCTTTCATATGGACTTCTTTGTATATTAGAGTTCACTAATCATGTGACTCATCACGTGACCCTCTGGGGCAGGGTTGAAATGTGGCGTCCTGAGCTTTGGCTGTGCTAAACCGAGGGAGCACAAGTTTGCTCTCTTCTTCTGCCTCTAACCCTAACCATGTGACCTTGTGACCCTGACACCCTGCAGGCTGAGATGAGGGCAGCGGTGTTCCTGGCGATGGAGGACCAGGACAGGCTGGAGGTGATGGTCCTTCCCTCGCTGTGCTGTAGGGGGCGCTGCAGCTTCCTTGACCACTGCTTGCTCTTCTCTTCTCTCCCAGAATAAAACTCCTCTGGTCAACGAGAACCTGCAGAAGTGTCTCAACACCAAGGACGGTCAGTGTTCCTCCTCAGACTGATGGTGCCGCTCAGCTTCACTGACTGACTGACTCACTGACTCACTGACTCACTGACTCTGTGTGTGTGCTGCCCTCCAGGACGCCTGGTGGCCAGTCTGCTGCAGGACTTCCTGCAGGTCTTCCACCTGGACTTCACGCTGGCTGTGTTTCAGCCAGAGATCAACTCAGTGAGTGACCAGAGAGACTGGACCCAGAGAGACTGGACCCAGAGAGACTGGAGGATCTCAGCCTGCTTCCTGGTCCAGGAGACCTGACGTGTGTGTGTGTGTGTGTGTGTGTGTGCGTGTGTGTGCGTGTGTGCGTGCGTGCGTGCGTGCGTGCGTGCGTGCGTGCGTGCGTGCTTCCTCCCAGCTCAACGGTCTGGAGGGCCGGGAGGCGGTCTGCAGAGAACTGGCCCTGTCCCCCTCACAGCTCAACAGGAACTGCCCGCTGCTGCTGGAACTCGTCAGGAGGGGGCGCCAGACGCACGGCCAGGTGAGAGCGGTTGCCAGATAGCTGGCAGCACCGCCAGCCCTCTGTTAGCTGTGTGTTAGCTTGTCATCAACATCCCATTAGCATGCATGTTAGCTTTTAGCCTTAGCACTCTGACTCTGCCTCTGCTCTCTGACCTGCGTGAACAGGGGAACACCGACAGTAACAAGGTGAGCTGTGTGTGTGTGTGTGTGTGTGTGTGTGTGTGTGTGTGTGTGTGTGTGTGTGTGTGTGTGTGGTCATGTGACTGAAGACTCCATGTTGGTCTGATAGGAACCATCGCAGAAACAGACTGCACACGCTCGCCGGAAGTTTGAGTCTTACGACAAGGTGAGGAGCTCCGCCCACTGTCAATGATGTCACTAGCCCCCAGCCTATCACAGCTGACCACGCTGACCTGTGTCTGTGACCTACAGGATGGCAGTGGGGGGGTTGTCAGGGAGGACCTGAAGCAGGTCTTTGCAGAGCTGTTCCCCAGTCTCAACAGGTGTGTGTGTGTGTGTGTGTGTGTGTGTGTGTGTGTGTGTGTGTGTGTGTGTGTGTGTGTGTGTGTGTGTGTGTGTGTGTGTGTGTGTGTGTGTGTGTGTGTGTGAGAGAGAGAGAGAGAGAGTGAGTGAGAGAGTTGTGACTGTTGTGCTGTTGTGTGCAGGACCATGCTGGAGGCGTTTGTTGCCGATGAGCTCAGAGCTGCAGACAGAACCTTCAGCAGAAGTACGGTCATGGTCATGTGACATCGGTCCAGTTGGGCTCCTGATGGAGGTCACATGACTGTGAGAGTGAGTCAGCTGATGTGTTGTTGTTGTTCACAGCGGTGGACGTCCAGACGTTCCTGGGACTCTACAAACGTCTGTTCACTGACTGCACCACTGTGGTGAGTGTGTGTGTGTGTGTGTGTGTGTGTGTGTGTGTGTGTGTGTGTGTGTGTGTGTGTGTGTGTGTGTGTGTGTGTGTGTGTGTGTGTGTGTGTGTGACTCCTGCTCTCTGCCTCCATCCAGGTTCTGCAGGACTGTGACGAGGATCTGGTCCTGGAAAAGGGGGCGGAGCCTGCAGCTGTCAATCAGGTGTGGTCACACAACACACAACTGTACACACACACACACACACACCTCACATCATACGTAGCGTAGCATGATGCCAACACAGCCAACCACAGTGAGATGTTGTTCTTCTGATGCTAAGCTAACTGGCTACACGCTGTCTGTGGCTCCTGTCAGGTAGTGGAGCAGGTGAGGTCACAGAGGGATGCAGGTGTCCAGCAGCAGTGCTCCTCCTCCTCCTCCTGCTCCTCCTCCTCGCCCGGCCTGCAGAAGGACCCCCCCCCAGCAGAGGGCGACCCTGACGATGGGGATTCCTTCTTTGACGATCCGCTGCCAGAACCGCAGAAGACCTACGGCGGGTGAGTCATCAGCCTGGTCCCGCCCCCTGGGCTCTGGTCCCGCCCCCTGGGCTCTCTCACACTGGACCACGCTGTCTAGCCAGAACCGGTGTGAACTTGCTGTCTTCAGGAAGGTGGAGGTGACCCGGGCCAGGGGGAGTCCGGTGGGCTCAGCGGGTCAAGCAGGAACTGGCAGCAGCCAATCAGAGCAGAGCCACAGCAGGGACGGTCAGACCCCCTCTCCATCTCTGAGTTGTTGTGGGTCGTCCTGTAGGTGGCGCTGTGCACCGACCGCTCTTCTCCCTCCTGCAGGAGCGTCTGAGTCCAGAGGGAGGAGCTTCAGAGACACCAGGAAGGACAGGACTGGATCTCTGCACCTGGGTACCGCCGCCACTCACAGGCTGTGTTTCTGTTCAGGTTCTGCATCCAAGGCTGCGTCTGAAGTCCAGTTGGGTCGCTGCACTGCGCCCACGCTCGTCCCAGTTCACTAGAATTCTAAGGACGCTCTGAATGCGCCCTTGAAATGCGCCCTCGTTTTAGCCAATTGCAAGGCTGCACCGCTGCTGTCATAACCCGTTTCCCAGGATGCCTTGTGTGCCGCTGCAAAGCATCCTGGGAACCTGGGAAGTCGGCTGAAGTGGCGGCTTCGACCCGGCGATGACCCGACAAATAGATTGAATCCTAGAATAAATCCACTGAGGGGTTCTGCTCACTTCAACACCCAATGCCATGTCTGTGAAACCAGAACCCCGTGTGGCCGTTCAGGCTGAGTGATGCTTAGCTTGATGCTATGAAAACCTCACTTCCGGGGTTGGCCAGCAGGGGGACCGGCGGTGAAGCAACCAGGACCGGCCCACGTGGTTCCCGGCGAGACGGCTTTGGGTCGGACCCTGAATTGAGACACGACCATATGCTGCTTCACCTGGGCGAAGCCCCGCCCACAACCAGTCTGAGTGACAGGTGTGCCTGCCCAGTCCGCTCCTGTGGTTCTGATTCTGCTGCTGTTTCTTTGTCTCTGCAGAAGACGATGTGGAGTACGACGACGACTTCAACAGGTGAATGTGGCTCAACACCTGCGGGGCCACTCCCCTTTTTCAACAGCAGGGGGCAGACTCTCACACTCAGTCAGTCATTGTTGGCTTTTGACCAACAACAGGCTAATGAACGTTATTGGGCCTTGAAGTGACCGTCAGACAAACATCAGCGTGATTAAAGACACAAGATGAAATTCCAGCCGTGTTCCTGCAACCACGGAGACACGAAGGGAAAGACACTGCTGTTTCTCTTCCAGCCATCGCTCCGATCCGTCCAAGAGTGAAGTCAGCATCGGCGAGGAGGTCGAGGAGGTCGAGGAGGTCGAGGACATCGAGGAGATCGAGGAGGGCTCCATTGAAGGGCCCGACATCAGTGACAAGGTGAGGAGCCACCTGACTGACTGTCTGTCCCTTTACCTGACTGTCTGTCCCAGTAACTGACTGTCTGTCCCTTTACCTGTGTTCCAGGTGGACGAGAGCACGCAGGATGTGAGCGTCTCTCAGCTCAGCCAGAGCCACGGTGCCGACTACCTGGAGGACGTGGCCTGATCCGTGTGTGTGTGTGTGTGTGTGTGTGTGTGTGTGTGTGTGTGTGTGTGTGTGTGTGTGTGTGTGTGTGTGTGTGTGTGTGTGTCTCTGCGATCCCATCACGCACCTGTGTGTGTGTGTGTATTTAAGTGTGCGACATTGAATAAATGAATTTGTACGTTTCCAAGGTGTGTGGTGACTTTGTTGCTGTGCTGCCCCCTGCTGGTGGATCTTCAGTGTGACGCTAGTTAGCCTAGCTTAGCTTCACGGCTCCACTTCCTGTGTGGTCCAGTTGGATGCCTGATGACCTACCGTGATGTTTAGAAGGTGGACCCTCGTCTGCTTCTCTGAGCGTCAGACAGGAAGTGGTTTATGTTTATGTTTCATCGCTCTTGTTTATATGATTTTTTTTTTTGCCAATCGATGAGAACATGTGACTGTGGCTCGTCCAATCAGAACTCTTCAGCTCCACTGCAGCCGTCTCTGAGGGAGGAGACCTCAGTGTAGCGTTTCCTCTTCGCTCAGCGGTTTGGAAACTTGCAGCATCAACATCTGGATCAGCAGCAGCAGCAGCAGCATCAACATCTGGATCAGCAGCAGCAGTAAGTTCTCACTTCTCTTTCTTACTCTTGCTTTCTTCTGATGTTTGCTGGAGAGGAACCAAACCTTCTGGACTCCACGTCGTCCCCTCGTGCTCATCATGAGATTGTGTGCGACTTCTTCTCTGGGTTTCTGATGCAGGGAACCTCAGAGGTCCGGTCTGCGCTGCTCTGTAGTTGGGTTCCAACCCGCTCCCTGCTTTCAGTCTCGGCAGGGAGTTGACATTTGTAAGTGGGTTCTGCTGGTGGAGGAACCGGCGGTTCCAGCGGCTCCAGCAGCTCCATGGTTTGAAAATGCAGAAGTTGTGAGTGCACAAGCAGAAGTTGAGGTGTTGACACGAGAAGTTTGAGGAACTTTGTCGCGTCAGACTCCACCAGGGGTCCCACCGACCCGCAGGGTTAGGAGTCAGAACAAGAACCTTGCGTCACACGCTGGTGGAACCTTCTGCGACGGAACCTTTGCTGGGTGTTGATCGGAGTTGCGTGTTTGTTTGATGCTGCAGGAACTTCTCACCATGTCCTACTTTCAGAAATAATGGCAGTGTGAGATGTTCTGCTTCACACCACAGGGCATCTCAACTAGGTCACTCTGGGTTTCATTCTCGGCTGACCTGCTTTCTGCAGACTTCCTCGCTGCCGAAGAGCATCAAGTTCACGCAGGAGCAGCAGCTCTGCTCCTCCTCCCAGCAGAGCCTCTCTGGTCAGGAAGCAGCAGCAGCAGCAGTAGCAGTAGCAGTAGCAGCAGCAGCAGTAGCAGTAGTAGCAGCAGTATCAGCAGCAGCAGCAGCCGCAGTAACGGCAGCAGCAGTAACGGCGGCAGTAGCAGCAGCAGTAGCAGCAGCAGCAGCAGCAGTAACAGCAGCAGTAGCAGCAGCAGCAGCAGCAGCAGCCGCAGTAACGGCAGCCGCAGTAACGGCAGCAGCAGTAACGGCGGCAGTAGCAGCAGCAGCAGCAGCAGTAACAGCAGCAGCAGCAGCAGCAGCAGTAACAGCAGCAGCAGTAGCAGCAGCAGCAGCAGCAGTAACAGCAGCAGCAGCAGCAGTAGCAGCAGTAACAGCAGCAGCAGCAGCAGTAACAGCAGCAGCAGCAGCAGCAGCAGCAGTAACAGCAGCAGCAGCAGCAGTAACAGCAGCAGCAGTAACAGCAGCAGCAGCAGCAGCAGCAGTAACAGCAGCAGCAGCAGTAGCAGCAGCAGCAGCAGCAGTAGCAGCAGCAGCAGCAGTAGCAGCAGCAGCAGCAGTAGTAGCAGCAGCAGCAGCAGCAGTAACAGCAGCAGCAGCAGCAGCAGCAGTAACAGCAGCAGCAGTAGCAGCAGCTTCAGGTGAGAGCAGCAAGCCGAGCTTTGTGATTGGCTGCCAGCTGCTCAGGTGCACCTGCACGCCACCTGCTGGACAAACCCATTTTCTTCCAGACTGTTTGGGGAGACGAGATCCCGACTCAGCAGGTGTGGGAGGAAGACGTCATCATCATTATCATCATCATCATCATCATAATAATAATAATAATAATAATAATAATAATAATAATAATAACAGCGGTTCATTTAATGTGTTCTCCTGAGAAGAAAAGCAGGTTCTATGTAGATTGTGTCGCTGCCAACGTCACTGCAGGTGTTCCAGATGAGAGCTTCCACCTCTCTGCTGCCCCCTACTGGTCCTCTCTGCCAGCTGCAGTTGAAACGCTTGACAAACCGCAGCTTCAAGGCTTTTTCATCCCGCCTCCCTCAGCAGTGTCAGCTGATGTTCTGGAGGCGTGACCCACCTGTCACATTGGGCCGGCAGTAGGGAGTTTGAGGACGTCTTAACACGCGTCACACACGCCATCTTGTGGCACTTCGGAGGAAAAACACGTCTTCAAAAAAGAAAAAGGAAGCTATGAAAAGCAAAGACACGATGAACATAATGATCATGACAGAGATTAATCAGATTAATGAGAGTGTTCATAAAGAGAATCAGATTAATGCAGTTGTTACAGAGATTAATCAGGTGATTAATGCAGTTGTTACAGAGATTAATCAGAAGATGAATGCAGTTGTTACAGAGATTAATCAGGTGATTAATGCAGTTGTTACGGAGATTAATCAGATGATTAATGCAGTTGTTACAGAGATTAATCAGGTGATTAATGAAGTTGTTACAGAGATTAATCAGATGATTAATGCAGTTGTTACAGAGATTAATCAGAAGATTAATGCAGTTGTTACAGAGATTAATCAGGTGATTAATGCAGTTGTTACGGAGATTAATCAGATGGTTAATGCAGTTGTTACCAAGATTAATCAGAAAATGAATGCAGTTGTTACAGAGATTAATCAGATGATTAATGCAGTTGTTACAGAGATTAATCAGGTGATTAATGCAGTTGTTACAGAGATTAATCAGAAGATTAATGCAGTTGTTACTGAGATTAATCAGGTGATTAATGCAGTTGTTACAGAGATTAATCAGAAGATTAATGCAGTTGTTACTGAGATTAATCAGGTGATTAATGCAGTTGTTACTGAGATTAATCAGGTGATTAATGCAGTTGTTACAGAGATTAATCAGATGATTAATGCAGTTGTTACAGAGATTAATCGGGGTTAGGGTTAGGGCTGGTTTTGTGTTGCATCTCCTCACCATCAAGCTCCTCCTGCCTTCCTCTCACTAGATGATGAACTTCTCCCAGTCGGCCGATATCGACGACGTCTACGTTTACGACTACAACCAGTCAGAGTGGAACACGACGTGGGAGTCGCCTTGCAGCCACCAGAGCAACCAGAGCGTGGAGCAGGTGGTGGGGCCCTACGTCCGCTCTCTGATCTGCGTCCTGGGTCTGGTGGGCAACGGCCTGGTCATCGTCACCTACGCCTTCTACAAGCGCACCAAGTCCATGACGGACGTCTTCCTGCTCAACGTGGCCGCGGCCGACCTGCTGTTCGTGGCCGCGCTGCCGCTCATCGCCTACAACGAGGCGTGGGCGTGGCCCATGGGCGCCGCCGCCTGCAAGCTGCTGCGCGGCTCCTACAGCGTCAACCTGTACAGCGGCATGCTGCTGCTGGCCTGCGTCAGCGCCGACCGCTACGTGGCCATCGTGCAGGCCCGCCGCAGCTTCCGCCTGCGCTCGCTGGCCCGCAGCCGCCTGGTCTGCGCCGCCGTCTGGGCCTCCGCCCTCCTGCTGTCCACGCCCACCTTCTACTCCTACAACCGGTACAGGAGGTCCGACACCGAGACGGTCGTCATGTTGGACGACGCAAAGCCGGAGAACCAGACCGACGACTACGTGTGCGAGTTTCTCTTCCAGGACCCCCGCCTGGCCCGGACCACCAAGGTGGCCGTCCCGGCCCTGCAGCTGACCGTGGGCTTCTTCCTGCCGCTGCTGGTCATGGTCTTCTGCTACAGCGCCATCGCCCTCACGCTGCTCAAGGCCCGCAACTTCCAGCGGCACCGGGCGGTGCGGGTGGTGGTGGTGGTGGTGGCGGTGTTCGTGGGCTGCCACCTGCCCTACAACCTCACGCTCTTCTACGAAACCCTCACCATGTTCCAGCTGAAGGCGTGCGCCACCTCCGACACCCTGCAGGTGGCCAAGACGCTGACGCAGGCGCTGGCGCACCTGCACTGCTGCCTCAACCCGCTGCTGTACGCCTTCGTGGGAGCCAAGTTCCGGAGCCACTTCAGGAGGATCGTGTGGGACCTGTGCCACCTGGGCAGGAAGTCCTGGGGGTCCCGACGCTCCTCCAGGGTCACCTCCAGGGTCACCTCCGAGGCCTTCCTGTCGTCCCGCCGCTCGGTGGACAGCACCAGCAGCCAGGGCTCCTCCTTCACCATGTGACCCCGCGGAGGCTCGCTTCCTGTCAGGCCTCCGCAGGCTCCGCCCCCCACCCCAACTGTGTCTCTGTCTGGCCATTTTCTCACTCAGCTGTGTCTCTCACTCACTTTTATGTCCTGCGAATCTTTTTCAATAAAGTTTTCTTTTTTTGTATTTCACGTCTGACTTGAAGGATCTCTGATCTTACTGAGAGTACCTGCACAGAGCAGCAGTGGCTGGCTGACTTCATACATGCACGAGTGCGCTCCTGCTGTGACAGGAAGTGGAAACCGACACAGGAAGTGGAAACTGATGTTTCTGCTTTGTGTTTATTAGGCTGAATTCATCAACACTTCATCAACACACCATGGTGGCACAACCCTGCGACTGGAGTCCAACCTTCACCCACAATCCTCTGCAGGAAGACGGCTACAGGTCAAAGGTCGAGGCACCAACGCAGTCCGTCCTCTTGGTCCTGGTCCTGGTCCAGAGTCTGCAGCCTCCCTCGCTACTCCAGCCTCAGGGACAGGACGAAGGGCTCTAGGGCGCCCCTGGTGGCCGGCGGGGAGGGCAGCACCTCCGGCAGGAAGGCCCCGCGGCCGCCGCCGTCGTCACGCACCTGGAACTGCAGCGTGTGGCTGCGGCTGACGCAGTAGATGCGGTCCCGCAGCACGGCGCAGCGGAAGGGCAGCGCCTCGCGCAGCCGCTGCGGCGACGCCGCGGCCGCCGCGTCCTCGTCCTCGTCCTCCAGCCACGCCTTGACCACCGTGTCGTAGCGGTGTACGCTCACCTGCGCACGCTCGCCTCGCGCCACGTCGAAGCGGTAGACAAGGCTTCCGCGCGCCACCATGTCGGCGGAGCGCCCCCTGCTGCGGCTGAACGGACACTCGGCCCAGTCGTCGCGCCGCGGCTCGTAGCGCAGCAGGCGGTAGAGCAGCGAGCCGCCCGAGACGTAGAGCCCGCCGCCGCACGCCGCCGCCTCGTGCGCCACGGCGAACGAGCCCCCCGGCAGCGGCGCCACGCGGCTCCAGCGGTCGGCCCGCGGGTCGTAGCGCTCGGCGCTGAGCAGGCACTCCCCGCCCAGCGCGTACAGCAGCCCGTCCAGCGCCACCAGCCGCAGCCGGCAGCGGGGCTCCAGCAGGGGGCGCACCGGGCTCCAGGCGCCCGTCAGCGGGTTGAAGCACGTGACCCGGTCCGAGGGCCCCGAGGACCCCAGCCCCCCCGCCACAAACAGGTAATTGTTTAGGGTGCAGAGGGCGAAGCCCCGGGCCGGCACCTCCTGCGGGAGGTGGCCCAGCACCTCCCACTGCCGCTGCTCCGGGTGCAGGAAGAACAGCCGCCGCTCCGCGGGGGGGTACTCGCCCGGCGTCTCTCCCGTCTCGGCGACGGCCAGCACGCGGGTACCGTCCATCCTCCGGGCCAGCACGTGCTCCCTCTCGTGGGCGCTGAGGCGGCCGAACGCGGCGGGGCAGCGCAGCACCTGCAGGTAGTGCGCGGCCATGTAGCCGTAGAGCCGCTCCCGGCCGAGCGCGTCCCCGCGCCGCTTGGCTTCGGCCAGCAGCTCGGCGCTCCTCTCCGCGCTCGGTGGCGGCTCCCACGTGTCCGCGAAGCCGGACTGGCAGCGCTCCGTCCCCGGGCCGCCCTCCATGAGTCCCGCTGCCGGAGCTCCGAGCTTCCTCCTGCGGTCAGCCCGCCAGAGAGCCGCTGTGCCCGGGCAGCTGTTGCTCCTCCTGCCGCTCCTCCTGTTGCTCCTCCTGCCGCTCCTCTGCCGCTCCTCCTGTTGCTCCTCCTGCCGCTCCCTTTTGCCGCTCCTGGAACAAAGGGTCCGAAGTAACCGCAGCGGGGCGGAACCGGTAGAACCTGCAGGACACTGCAGAAAACTGTGTGACATCACACCTGCTGCTGCAAAGACGTCACAGATCAACAACCATCAATAAGCACTGCCACAGTCGCCGGTGATTACAGTGACGTCATGGGTGTTGGGTTTCTGCTGCATCCCAGATGTCACACTGGGTGACAGCAGAGTGGACATCACAGCCACACAACCTCACACGAGGAGAACCTGCACACCAGGTCCAGAACCGAACCCACGACCCGCTAACCACTGCACCACTGCACCGTTATCGACCCTGTGATTCACATTGCAATCTGACGTCATCAAGTGAAAGAAACAGGCACCAGTACGGAAGCGGTGCTTCGTGACTGTCACGTGATCCTTTTAATAACGTTACTCGGTGTGTGTGTGTGTGTGTGTGTGTGTGTGTGTGTGTGTTGATTGGTGATCATCGCGTGTAGTTAACCTTGGTGGCTCAATTAGCAGTGTCTCCCCCTGCTGGATTGCTAACGTCATTGCAGCACTTCCTGGTCAGGTGATCTGCTCTCAACTGTTCTAGCTTGTGGTGCGTTCAGGTGCAACATGTTCAGACAAAAAAGTCCAAAAGATCTTCAGAGCACGTGATGAGTTTATTAACGTTGAGAAATGATACAAATTGTTACAAACTTTAGCACAAAGTTGTGATGTCACACTTTAAGGAGGAGGGACGAGGTGGCAAGACAGAACGGAACAGAGGTCCTCCAACGTCTCCATCATCAGGAAGTGATGTCACACTGGGTTTCCTGTTTGGCCACTGAAGGACACAAACTAACCCAACTCATGCGTCACCCGAGGATCTGAACCACGACCTGAAGGTCAAACTTAACACGATTCACTCAAACTAACTGTTGTGGGCTTGCACTGGTCCATGGTGCACACCTGGTGCACACCTGGTGCACACCTGGTGCACACCTGCAGCACACCGCTTCATGCTAGATGCTAATGTAGCGCTACGCCAGCTTCTCTTGACAGCAGCTCCACCTGCTGGCCAGTGACGTCGAAGCAGGTCTCCATCATGAGGTGGGACTTGCAGAGCGTGACGTAGTCCTGGAGCTCTGCCGTGGCCCCAGCCAGAGCCTCCAGGTACTCCTGGGAGTCCCGGTCCAGGTCCCGGTCCACGTTGACTGCTGACCAGGATGGAAAACAGGAAGGGGCGGAGCCAGAGTGGAAGAAGAAGAAGAAGAAGAAGTGAGAGATGGGCTGTGTCTCAACAGCGTCTGCGTCTTTCGTCGGCTCGGTCCTCCGCCAGGACCGAGCCAAAGCCGCCTCACCGGGAACCACGTGGGCCGGTCTGGCCTTCGCTGTATTTCCCTCCTGCTGGCCAAGCCCGGAGGTGACGTGTTTATAGCATCCAGCTCACCAGTACTCAGCATTAACGGTCACATTTGAACTGAATCATGGGGTTTTGCTTTCACATAAAGGGCGTTGGATGTTCAAAGAAGTAAAAACTCTACGGTAAAAACTGAATATTCTACGTGAATTTACGTCAATACTTTAATTTCTGTCATGTGTGTCCTTGCCAGTCGATGGCGCCATTTCAGCCGACTTCCCAGGATCCCAGGATGCTTTGCAGCGGCACACAGAGCAGCCGGGGAAAGGGGAGGCGGTGAAGGACAGCAGCGGTGCAGCCTGGGAATCGGCTAAAACGAGGGTGCATTCCGAGGGTGCATTCTGAGGGTGCATTCCGAGCGTCCTAAGGACCCTTGGGAATTGGGAGGAGCCTTCGTGCAGTGCAGTGAGGCAACTGGCCTTCAAATGCCTGCTTTGAAGGATGCAGAGCCTGAACGGAGACACAGCATGAGTGTTACAGCAGGCCCAGTCCTACTCACGCTCGCCACTGCCCCTGCTGGCCCGGAGTGTCAGCAGCGCCCTGGCCTCCTGCAGCTCCACCTGCAGCCGCCGGTGTTGCAGCTGCAGCTCCGTCGCCTGCTGCTGCCTCCTCTCCAGCGCCATCAGCCGAGCGTCCAGGTACTGCAGACCCTGAGGAGCCCAGCAGGAGCTTCAGTCAGTCAGGAGACCCCCCCCCCCCTCCTGACCCCCCCCCGACCGGCCAATCAGAGACCTTCACTCACCTGCTGGACCTGCTGGAGCGACTGCACAGGAGAGACAGACAATTATTGATTATTGATCAGGTTTGATCAGGCGACACCCACCCCCCCACCCCCCCTCATGATCCCGGACCTCCTCCTCACTGCGCTGCTCCACGTGGTCGATCTGGTACACCGTGATCTCAAAGGTCTCCTTGTCGCTGCCGCTGTGGGCGGAGCCTCCTGCTGCCTCCAGCGCCAGGGAGGGGAGGGGTGAGGGGATCAAGCGGCGCCTCTGGGAGCCTGGCCACGAAGGGGGAGGGGTCAATCCACTGATTGGAGGAAGTGATCACTGTGTGTGTGTGTGTGTCCCACATCGCCCCCTACTGAACATCAGTATTCACTGCAGTCACCTAATGTATCCCACAATGCATTGCTAAAGTAGCGTACAACTGATAGTGTCACTAGCCCGCTAAAATACATCCCATCATGCATTGCATGCTGACCCGTGGATAGCAGAGACCAGTGCTAGTTCAAGACTCTCAGTCCAACTCGTCCTTGCAGATGGAAACACAGTCAGTTCATTTATATATTTAATAATTCATTCAACGCTGACAGGAAGTTACAATAATGAGACCGCAATGACGTCGTTAACTTCCTGTCACTTCCTGTCCCGCCTCCCACCACTCACCGCTCCCCCTCTTCCTGGGCAACCTGAAGGCTCTGCTCTGATTGGACGAGGGCGGCCTTCTCTCGCTGGTCGAGTCATGGGTGTACGAGGGGGTGGTCTCTGTGCTGCTGCCGTAGCCGCTGCTGCTGGCTCCGCCCCTGTGGCGGAGGAGGGCGGTGCAGATCGCGGCAGGCGGCAGCTCGCCGCTCAGGACGCCGCTGCCGTGGCGGCGCCGTGGCGCCGTCACCTGGCTGTAGGGGGACGCCGGAGGCAGAGGAGGGGGCGGAGCCTCACTGCCGGCAGCACTTCCTGTTCCTCTGTGGTGGCTCCTCCCACCCAGCCGCTTCCCCCGGCTAGCTGCTGCTAGCTGGAGCAGCCGCCTGCTAATGGTGAGCTTGGTGCCCGGGAAGGTTCCTCTTCCTGTGTGGGACTTCCTGTCTCCTCGGGAGGAGCTTCCATGCCCTCCTGGAGGATCCTGGGAAATGGAGGAGGTGGAGGAGGTGGAGGAGGTGTGGGTGCAGGTGAGGTGGGACCGGCTGGTTCGGCCTCCTGGGCTCTCTTCCAGAGAGTTCAGGCTGTGGAACCTGGAGGACTGCTGCTTGGCACCGTGGACCTTCAGTGGAAATCTTGAGGTGAATGACCTCTGACCTGTGTTGGGGGCACTTGGAGGCAATGCTGTCCTGGACTTTTTGGAGATCCTGAGGTCTTTGAGCAGATTGGGCTTTTTCCGCAGGGTTGAAGAGCTGCTGGCGCCTGAAGGTTCCTCAGGTTCCTCAGGTTCCTCAGGGTTCCTAAAGGCTCCTGGAGTCGCTGCAGGTTGGATGAGAGAGTCTCCTTGCTCACACCCTGGACCTGAACATGGTCCTTGAAGCTTCAGTAACTTTGTTGTGCTGCTACTGTGACCTCCAGCAGGTCTCCTGAAGGTCACCTGACCTGAGGATGGTTTCCAGGCTGAGGGAGAAGCTCCGCCCCCGCTAGCATCAGAATCTCCCCTCTGGCACAGCAAGTGCTGGTGTGGGCTCGCGGTCAAAGTTTGTGTTCTGAGAGGAGCAGAAGGCCGAGGAGTCCGAGGCGGCTTCGAGCTCTTGATTGGAGCAGGATGGTCTCGTGGGCGGGGCCTGTTGGCGTGGGTCGGTGAGGTTCCTGCTTTCTGGCAGCCCGGTAGAGACGTGAAGGACTCGTACTCATCGGTGATACTGCTGACGATGCTCACTGGCTGCCAGCCAGAGGTGACAGTCTGCAGAGAGCGCCCCCTGCTGGAGCCCGGCGGGTCGCTGGGAACTCCTGCCACCAGCGTGAACACCAGCTCATCTTCTCTGTTCAGCTGCACTGGCCGCTGCAGGGTGACGGTGCTCCTCAAAGGGCCTGCAGGAGAAGATCCACCCGGGAGCCCCGATTGGTCCACCACCGCCGCTGCTGCTGCAGGGGGCGGGGCTAAAAGTTTCTCTGCTCTGCTGCTGGAGGCCTCCAGGAGACCTGCGGCTAACGGATCTGTGGGCGGTTCTTGTCCCGGGTCATGTGACGGCGGCTCTGCGGTCCAGGGAACCTCAGTCTGGGTCACACCAGGACCTTCACCACCGTCCACGCAGTCCAGCTTCTCCTGCAGCTC
>NW_027466332.1:32500-35000 GCF_046127955.1 Nelusetta ayraudi | reverse complement strand
AACAGGCGGTCTGTTGTCTGCACTGGAACTCATCACGGTCACATAAACTCCGTCTGACCCCTGAACGCAACACGGGTGACATCACGCTCGGTGCTGCGGCCGTCAAACAGAAATCAGATGAAAGTTTTTTCTCCGCTCACCGTGGTGACGCTCCACAGGCCCTCCAGCGGGTCGCCCAGGGGGAGGGGCGTGACCATGGCCTGACCTTTGACCCCGCCCCTTCCCACCGTAGCCCCGCCCCCTCGGCGCTCAGCCGGCGCTGCCGCCTTCCTGTTGCCGGCCAAGGCGTGACGCAGGGCGCGACGCCTCAGCTGGTGGAAGGAGGCGCTGCACACGGGGCAGCGGGCGTCGCCCCCCCCAGGCCACTGCAGGTACTGCAGCTCCTCCAGCAGGAAGGAGGTGTACGCCGGGTCCTGGGGGAGGGAGGTCAACGCATCAGACTTCCCAACATGCACTGCTGTGTGTGTGTGTGTGTGTGTGTGTGTGTGTGTGTGTGTGTGTGTGTGTGTGTGTGTGTGTGTGTGTGTGTGTGTGTGGGAACAGCGGCGCAGCGGGAGGTGACCTCATCCACCCTGAGGGCTGCTGGGAAACGTTGGTGCGATGTGAGCGCTGCCCCGCCCCCAAGGCTCCCGAGGCTCCAGGCTCCTCCTCCTCCTCCTCCTCAGCGCTGAGCGCTGCCCCGCCCCCGAGGCTCCACTGCCCCGCTCCCGAGGCTCCAGGCTCCTCCTCCTCGTCCTCAGCGCTGAGACTCCTCGCCGCTGACGCTGATGAGCGCTGACGCAGGAGGAACATCTCGCTCCTCTTATATAAGTCACATCCTCAGAGGAGCAACGGCCTCCTGCCATTGGTCCGCTGGTCTCCTCACCTGATGATGGCGTTTACCTGGCCGCCACCAGGGTGCAGTGTTCATAAGGTGATTGCTCCTCCCCCTCCTCCCCCTCCTCCCCCTTCCATCTCATGGTTTGACCTCCTGACCTCCTGCTGACCTCCTCCTGACCTCCTCCTGACCCTCAGGTGAGTCCAGGTGAGTCCTGCAGGGGTCGCCGCTGAGCTTCTCACCACTTCCTGTCAATGGTGTGACTGAGGAGTTGTTGCCTGCTGTTATACCACTGAGGTTCCACTGGGGGCAGTAGACACTGAGCACTTTGAGCCTTTTACAGGTCAATACAGTACCATATAGACTGAGGCTTTTTCATACGGTATGATACAATACCATAATATGATACAATACAATGTCATGCGATGCGATGCTGTGGTGTTTTCCTGTCGGCCGCTCCTCACCTGCAGAGAAGAGCGGCCGGTCAGAGCAGCCGCTTGTCTCCTCAGCTGGGACGTTACGATGTGGCAGCGCCGACACAGCCGCTGTACCTCCGCCCACTTCTCCTCCTCGTGCCCCTCCCACTTCCAGCGCTCTGCCCTCTCGTCCTCACCGTGCTCCCGCAGCTCCTCTGCAGTCCATGACACCTCAGGAAGCAGAAGAGGAGTTTCTCCTTCCACCACCTGCAGCAGCTCAGCACACACAAGGCAGTGAGGACTCATGGGAGGAGACACCTGGTAAGGGTTAGGGTAAACCCGGTAAACCAGAGGTAGACCAGAGGTAAACCAGAGGTAAACCACAGGTAGACCAGCGGTAAACCAGAGGTAGACCAGAGGTGAACCAGAGGTTAACCTCAGGTTAATCAGAGGTAGACCCGAGCATGCGAGCTAATGTCTTTGGAAAGAGGAAAAGGCTCAGTGAGGAGAAGGAGAGGCCACGCCTCCGAGTCCTAGCACTGACTTCACCTCGGCAGGAGGCTCCTACACATGGAGCCCACTCTGCTGAACATGTGGAGAGCGGCTCGCTAACGAGGCAGTGAAGAGAATGGTACTCATGTTATGTTCTGAGAGGACGCTGCTAATAAAGTTCCAAACGTGTACAACAGTGGAATCACGTTTGTTATTCAGTTTAGAAAATACCACAGTGTACACATGCAAAAAAGGTTGGGGACTGCTGTCCTTGAGGTCAGAGGTCAGGTCAGAGACTCACCGTGAAGCGCCTGTAGTCTGGGGGTCCAGTCCAGGTCATCATGCTGCTGCTGCTGCTGCTGCTGCTGCTGCTGCTGCTGCTGGAGGAGGAGGAGGAAAAGGAGGAAGAGGAGGAGGAGGAGGAGGAGGAGGAGGAGGAGGACCACCGACACACAACCTCCCTCACTGGCCAGAGAGACACTGACGGCCAGGGAGAGAGAGAGAGAGAGAGAGAGAGAGAGAGACACTGACAGCCAGAGAGAGAGAGAGAGAGAGAGACACTGACAGCCAGAGAGAGAGAGAGAGAGAGAGAGAGAGAGAGAGAGAGACACTGACAGCAGGGAGAGAGAGAGAGAGAGAGACACTGACAGCCAGAGAGAGAGAGAGAGAGAGAGAGAGAGAGAGAGAGAGAGACACTGACAGCAGGGAGAGAGAGAGACAGAGAGAGAGAGAGAGAGACACTGACAGCAGGGAGAGAGAGAGAGAGAGAGACACT
>NW_027466332.1:7500-27500 GCF_046127955.1 Nelusetta ayraudi | reverse complement strand
GGAGGGCGGGGCCACACACCTCTCCCCTCCTCCTCCGTAGGTGCGTCCGGCCGCGCCCACGTCAGTCCGAGCCCAGGGAGGCGTGCCCACCCCCGCCCCCCTCCACCCCTCCACCGTCCTCGGGTCGGAGGTCATCGTGGCCGCCGCAGACGCTCAGGCTGAAGTCATGTGACCAAACACCTGATTCAAGCGCTTGACTGGAAGTGATGTCACTGCATCACCACGACTGAGAGAAACATCTGGACAGCATCAATAAAGTTTGGGTTGAAATCAGGACATGAATTTTTATTGATTATCAGAAGATGGATGGATTGATGATAGATTATAGATGATAGAATGTAGATTATAGAATGTAGATTATAGAATATAGATTATAGATGATAGATGATAGATAGACTGGGATTCCACTGCCTGTTCTGCTGACCACTGCACTCTGGACCCCCCCCTTAGCTGTGTACCAGTACCAGTACCAGAACCTGAGCCGGAACCTGAACCAGGACCGACACAAAGACCAGCACCAGAACCAGGACCAGGAGCAAGATGCTAATTTGGTGGATCTGGCGCCCCCCTGTGGTCAGCACAGAGTATTGGATGGATGCTTGATTGATCAGCTGATCCTCTCCCTGGTTCTCCCTCTGTTGAAGGTGTGAAGAACCTCAGCTGGTTTCCATAGCGATGCAGACTGAAAATACACCTGGCAACAGGCAGGCCAATCAGAGCCTCCGCTGATCCACAGGAAGTTGTTTCCTGTTGTGTCAGCTGTGGATGTTTGATATTGATATGACGACCAATAGTGATCAGGCAGGTGTGACCGGTGCGTTTAGCTCCGCCCCTCTCACACACCTGACCTCCTGAGCAGGTTCAGGGTCAATCCTGGAACCTGAAGGTCGTCACTGCATTTCTGATATTTATTATTAGTCACCTATATTATCAATATATTTACATTTAATATTCAAAACATTATCTTTAGAAATCACACATTTCCGTGTTTTCTGGAAAGACTTCTGAGGTCAGAGGTCAGCTGTGTTGTCAGTGCCTCCCTCTGCTGGACACCCGCTGTCACTGCAGGGACAATAACACAAGTTACCTCCTCTGTTGGGACGTTGGCAAGAATCACATGACAAGACGACTGCAGTTCCGCTGCCGGCCACCAGGCTCCAGACTGCTGGACGTTGATTGGTGCAAAAAGACATTTATTGACAAAGTGTGAGGATTGGATAGAAAAACAGACGTCCATCAACAAAACACCGACTTCCTATTTGATTTTTTCACAATAAAACACAGACACAAGCGCCACCTTCATCACTTCCCTTTCAAAATAAAGTTACGTACTGTGACGCTTCCTGCGCCACATTGTCTCATTTTTATTTCTATAGACAATAAACAGAAACGCAAGAGGAAAAAAAACATATTTAACTTTTGCAGGTTTCGTTTGTTTCCACTTTTCTTTTTAGTTCACGGCTTTAAAAATGTTTTTTTTCTGTGGTAAAATTGCAGAAGAAACGAGAAGAAATGAATCATCAGGTTCAAGTGGGTTCCTCACACAACCAGGAAGTCGCAAAGCTTCTCAAAGCAACACGCCCCGACACAGCAACCAATGGGAGAAGGGCGCTAATGTCACCTGATCCATTCACAGAGGGGTCGACCAATCAGGCGATCCGTGGAGGGAGGGGGGTGTCTGTGGGTGGGGCCTCTGGTAACTGAGACAATAGCTCCACCAATGACACAGTCTCTCAGCAACTAGCGCTAGCCACATTAGCACTGACGCTAACAGTGGCCTCCTCTTCTATTGGTGAGTTTGCTGTGTACCAGGGCGACTGGGGGGTGGGGGGGCAGGAATGACTGATGACATCATGATCACATGACTGGTTTCACTCACTCACTCACTCACTCACACACCTGCACAGGAAACAGGAAGTCAGCAGCAGCAGCAGGAGAGCCGCTCGTCTTATTTTAACCCGTGATGACGTCACTCTGATGACATCATCACTCCAGCGGCAGCTCACTGATGACATCATCACTCCACCGGCAGGCCCTCGCCGCTGGAGGCTTCTGAGTCCAGCGAGTAGCAGGAGCTGCCGTTGTCCTGAGCGTCCCGGTGGGCGACGGCCTCCTCGGCAGCAGAGGGGGCGGGGTCATCGTCGGCCCCACCCCCAGGCTCCTGGACAGCACCCTGGCAGAGGTGGGCGGCGCCCTGGAAGAGCTGGCTGCACAGGCGGCCGTAGCGCTGGTGGCGCCCCGTGTGGGCGTACATGTGCTCCTGCAGCGCCCCCTTGTGGCCGAAGCGAAGGCCGCAGACGGCGCACGCCACCCTGCGCTTGCGCGAGTGCAGCACGCCGACCCCTCCTCCGCCCCCCCGGCTCCTCCTCAGCTCGGCCGCCAGCTGATTGGCCAGCGCCTGGCTCTGCCGCAGCGCCTCCTGCAGCTGCTCCTCCCCCGGGGGCTCGGCGCCGCCCCCGCCGTCCAGCCCCTCCCCCGGGTGGGCGGGGTCCAGAGCGTGGCTGAACAGGTGCTCCCGCAGCCCCTCGGGGGAGGAGCAGCGCTCGCCGCAGCGGGGGCACAGCAGGTGGGGGGGCGGAGACAGAGGCCCCGCCCCCCGCGGCTCCTCGCCGTCCTCCAGCCGCTCCTGTTTGATCCGAGCCGAGACGTCCGAGTCGTCGCCCGACGCCACCGAGCACACGTTGAGCGCCGCCGCGACGCCCTGGGACCGCCCCCCCCCGTCCTCGGGGGCGCCGCAGGAGCCGCTGGAGGACTTGGGGACGGAGGGCGGGTCCTTGCTGGCCAGCTGGGAGGAGATCTGGATGCCGTACAGGTTGGACATCCGCACGGCGTCGCCGGCGGCGTCGGCGGGGGGGGCGGCGCCCTCTGCCGGCGTCCTGCACAGCTGGTAGGCGTGCAGGAACTTGATGCCGTCCTGCAGGCGGCTCGGCTCCACCGGCTGCTTGGGACACGAACCCGTGTACATGATGTGGAGCAGGTAGCTGAAGACGTCCGGCTGGATGTCAGTGGGCTGGATCTTAATGCACTCACTGTGGGGGGGGGGACAGGGGGTGCTTGTCAGGTCACATGACCATCAGAGGAACCAGAGATCAACCCCCCAGACCCACCCAGACCCCCTCCTGACCTGGACTGGTGGATGAAGATCATCTTGAAGTAGTTGGAGAAGGCGGCCAGCACGGCGCGGTGGGCCTTGAAGTAGACGTTGCCGATGGCGACGGTGCAGTCGCACAGGAAGCCGAACTCTCGCTGGACGTTGAGCTGCTGCAGCAGGAGGAGGCTGTGGGACGACACCTCCATGGCGCCCCCCTGTGGTGGAGGACACACAGGAGCACCAGGCTGTTAACACCTGAGGAGTGGGGGGGGTTTCACCTCGCCCGACCTATGACCTCACTGAAGGTCACCTTATTCTCTCTTTCTAACA
Source organism: Nelusetta ayraudi (assembly GCF_046127955.1). Lineage (NCBI taxonomy): Eukaryota > Metazoa > Chordata > Actinopteri > Tetraodontiformes > Monacanthidae > Nelusetta > Nelusetta ayraudi. The sequence goes on along the minus strand of NW_027466332.1, from coordinate 24,079 downwards.
CATACACACATGGGAGGAGGCTGGGGGGGGCAGTGGGGGGAGGGGTTCGTTTGGTTCTGAAAAGGAACCAAACGAACCGGAAGCTTCGGAGCGCCCGTGTGCACGCCTCGGCGCCCCCCCCCCCTTTAACATTCTGCCTCGGGCACGTCCGCGGTCCGCTTCACGCACACTGCTGTGCGCGCGCGCGCGCCTCCTCCCTTCCCCGTAACACACACACACACACACACACACACACCGCATGCCTGTGGGCGCGCGGCTTGTGCACGCGCGCCCGCTAATCGAGGTCTTACCGCAGACACGGCGAATTGTCTTCAGGTTCGGAGCCTGTTTGTTGCTGCAGACGATCTCGCGGTCGCGAGCGTCACGTCTCGCGAGAAAAGAGGATCGCAAGCACCTGTCACGTGGTACGTTGTCACTCGCAGAGCTCTCATAGTGTGTGAGTGTGTGTGCGCGTGTGCGGAATCAAAGTTTAATTTAAAAGAATGAGGCGCGTTAAAATCGACTTTATCAACACAACACGCGTTCACCACACACACACACACACACACACACACACACACACACACACACACACACACACACACACACACACACACACCATCCGTCCCACCCGATTCTTCACTGCTGTTTAATGTCGAAGTGGAAAAATGAACGAGTTTTAACACTGAAATCACCCGCAGTGATCGGAGAGACAAGAAAACACGTCATCGGATATGTTAGCGTAGCATTCTGCGCAGTGTACTTTAATATGTATACAAACTCATTTAACTGATTTGAGGGTACGAAGTCAAACTTTAATGACCCTTTACATTCAATATAAAATGTTACAGTTTATTGTCCGAGTCACGAGGAAGCATGGTAATATAAATTAATTGTGTTTTTCTTCTTTAAACAAGTTCGGAAAATAGAATAAATAAATACGTTTATTTTGGAGGGTCAGCGTTGTGACCGGAAGAAGAAGAAGAAGAAGACGAAGAAGAAGAAGACGAAGAAGAAGAAGAAGAAGAAGAAGAAGAGTTTGCGGTGTCTCTCGCTGGTATGTTTTGTCGCATCGGGTTGCGATTAGCTCACGCAAACTAACCGCCGTGCAGCCGGAAGGTCCATGCTAACCGCTAGCCGAGCTAGCTTCCCGCTCCACCGGAACTCTGACGGCGGGTCCCCGTGGTCCGCAGCCTGGCAGCGGCTTCCCCGCCGCGGCTCTCAAGAGGCTCGCAGCCCCGCTGCAGTCGGGTCCATAATGTTCGTGTACTTCAACACTGAGGCGTCACACTTTATCTCTGAAGTTGTCCCAGCTTTGTTCAGCTTGCTGAGTGACAAGATGGTCACCAGGAAGAAATACAAAGACCCTCAATGGACCCTCAGAGCTGCTGAAGTACAGGCTGACCCGACGCACGAGCCCTGGTAGTGTCAACACATCATGTTAGGCAGTGAAATACGTGGAGCTTCAGGTGTGTGTGTGTGTGTGTGTGTGTGTGTGTGTGTGTGTGTGTGTGTGTGTGTGTGTGTGTGTGTGTGTGTGTGTCATCGTGCTGTGCTGTCAATGTTCTTCATGTTGAACAAACGCTGAATTCACACAATCCAGAGTTTGTGTGTGAATGTGTGAATAAAAACAGTTTGAACTTTGCTTTGCAGCTTCTGATTCTTTCTTTATTGAGTCTTCAACACTGCAGTGATGTAGCTTGAAGCTGGCAGGCCGCTGCTGTGCTAGCGCAGTGCTAGCACTGCTGCAGCTTCTCACTTCTGCACTGTGAGAAGTTCCCTTGACCACGGGGGGGCAGTCACTTCCTCTACTTTACGTACATGCGTAGACTGAATGGCTACGGCAAGCATACGGGGTCAAACGGGACATTAACTGACGGCTGTGAATGAAGACTGGAATCAGCTTTCAGTTTTTCTTCCTGTGGCCGTGATGTCTGCACCCGAACCCTGGACCCTGGACCCAGTTGACAGATTGTTGTGTTTAAGTTTAATAAACTGTGGTTTCAATCTTGCGACACTTGGATTTATAAATGCTTGCTATAAATGTTTTAAATCAAAGTCTTTGGTTTTTCTCTTTGCATTTTTTTTTAAAGTGACTCAGTAAGAAAAGTTTTTATTTTTCTTTATTATTTTATAAACATTGACATTGAGTCAAAGTCGGCTGTGGCCATGTGATGGTCATGTGACACAGGCTTCCTCCTCAGTCAGTAGCTGCTCTGACTGGAACCAGCAGCAGCTGCTGGTCACCGCCTCTCAGTCAGCCAATCAGCTTCGTCCGCATGAAGACGCCACCGCGGTTCAGCAGCAGCTTCACTCAACGTGGTGGTGGTGGTGGTCTCTCTGGTGAGGAATTCAGTAGGAACATCACACTGAACACAAGTGGCTGTGCGTCTTCTGTCACACTGGATGATGAAGTCATTGAGTAAAGTTGTCTTTGTTTAAAACCCCAGCAATGGAAAAGAGAATAGTTCACTTTTTGTTTTTTTGAGACCAGTAGTTGCAGCAGTAGCGTGTTAGCCAGTGGGACCAATAGCAGTAGCGTATTAGCCAGTGGGACCAGTAGCAGTAGCGTGTTAGCCAGTGGGACCAGTAGTTGCAGCAGTCACGTGTTGAGTCCTCTGTCATCGTAGTCTCGGTAGCCCAGGACAACATTCAGTCGGTTCGATCGCGACGAGTCGTTGCAGATTGTTCAGTGATAGAATTCACGTATCTTCTCTGTTAGCGGAGTTGAATGTGTTCGCTTTAATTTCCCCATTTTTTCTTTAAACTGCTTTATTGATCCGATGCCTGCATTTCGTTACGACGTTTGTTCATTTCTGTTTGACTTCTCTGTCGGAGAGAATCGGCACGTCCATTTTACATCTCTGTGTCGTGTTGTCCTCACGCCACCAGAGGGCGACAGAGAGCGTATAATAAGTTCATCCTTCCTGCGTTGGCCTCACAGAGACGTTATCTGCCTTCGCAATAAAAGTCATTTCAATCTTGCATGAAACCTCTTTGTTTATTTGATTGCACCTGGAGTGGACTGCAGCAGATCAAACTGCTTTGTGTTCTATTCGTTCTTTCAGACTCGTCACTTCCATCCTTTTTATTGTCATCTTCACCGTCATCATTCGTTTTCATTCAACCCACTGGAACACAAACCTCGGACTCAACTCTCCTCACCGATATCCCATCCGGTGTTGTGAGTACACTTCACACTGCAAACACCTCACACCTCTCCCCAACACACACACACACACACACACACACACACCACATTTACCTTAACAGTCTCTTCTTCCTCACAGGGACAGATTCATTTGTGAAAATGATATTTTTTCCTTTCTTACAACAGGGAGCAGGAGTGCGACAAATCCAGCCTCCTGGTCACTGACCAGCAGTACCACCAAAAAGTGGAGGGGGGCAGTGTTGCACTGTGGAGTTGACTGTAGGTGCGACAGGAAAAGACAAAGTCAACGGAAATGACTGAACTTAGAGAAAAGTGGCCCCAGAATGATGTCACTTTAGCAGCTGGGCAACAGGGAGGCAGTTCCAGCACTGCCCTCTAGTGGACACACTGCTTAATAGCTGACAGAAGCACATGGGAGCATTTAGCCAATGACTTTTGGGAGTGTTTGAAAAACAGACGTACTTTTTGATCTCAGTGGTGGCAGGAAGTAAAAAATAAAACCCTAAGAGATTCTAAATGGATAATGTGACATTGAGAGGGCAACAGAGGGCGCTATTGAGCAGAGCAAACTGGATCTCAAGCTTCCAGGGTCGGGGTGAAGCCGGCAGCAGATATTAAACATCACAATATTCTGTCCAACATGAATGAGTTGGAGGCTGTCCAGCGGTACCCAGCCTGTGAAGCGACGGATCGGTCAACAAAGTCAACGTTACAGTTGCACTGATTGTCACATTCTCAATGATGCAAAATGCATTTATTGCGTCTGACCCGACCCCCCAGGGGGCGGCGAGCAGCAGCGGCGCCGCGCTCAAGAACCATTGGGTGATCCGACCCCCCAAAATCCAACCTCAAAGTCTGAGTGCCAAGGACAGGGGCAATGGGTGGGTACCATTGTCATCGTCTTTGATACGACCCGGCCAGGATCAAACCCGCAACCTCCCACTGTCAAAACACTCTACCCTTAGACCAGTGAGTTCCCTACAGACACCTGAGAGGAAATCTCTTCTGAAACATCCTTCACATAAACTACCACAACTAGACATTCAAAAACAGAAACACAGTGGCTCTCAAAGGCATTTTTATTATTACAATCCGAGATATTTTGGATGTAGAGAACCAGAGTCTGCCCTCTGATGCTACAGTCCTGGTCTGTGTGGTGCTGGAGGTTCCACTCATCATCTGCTCACTTTGACGGTGCTGTAGGTCACCGCATCGCCTCCGTTGTCCTCGTCCGTCACCTCCACCTGTTGTTGAGGTCACATGATGTAGTAGTGATGAAGGTAATTATGACTCTCTTCAGGTTCACTGCAACCTGTGGCAGCTTCAATATCAAATCTTCTCCCATATTCAGTGTAGGATTGTGTTTTTATGGTGGTTCTCACCGTGACTTTGGGTCTTTTCTTGATGTAGCTGATGGACGCGTAAGAAACGCCCTCATCAGGCTCCGCCTACATCCACGCCACACACACACACACACACGCTGTGAGTCAGAGATTCATTGTGTCACATTGCTGTCACGTCACTGAGGTCTCACCACTTGTTGGCGCTCCTCCACACTGGACTGGTCCACCACAGGGTTGGAGTTGTGTTGATGTATTTGCTCATATAAAGCGTTCTGGAAGAAAGAAATCCTGTTTTCTCAACAGCTTTTCCAGGTTTACACCAAATAATTGTGTTGACCAAACCACGTTTGTGTTGCTGCTCTTGATATTTTTAGACCGCTCTGCTCTCGTGTCATAATTGTGTCACTTCTTCTTTTTTGCTTGTTCCCATTTTTAAAAGAACTCAAAGAGAAACACGTTTAAAAACAAAAAAAAAACCTTACTCCAAAACATAGAAACAATGATTGGAGTCAGAATGGTGCTGATAAACAAAGTGAACTCACTGTGTTGTCGTCCTGTTGCGTCTTCTTGCCTTCACAACGAGACACACAGAGTCAACTCTTGGCTCCTGAATGTAAAACTCTCTTCAGGAGTTCCATCAGTGAATGTTCTCACCTTTAGCTCTGTGGCAGATGATGACGACCACCAGGATGGCCAGCAGTGCCACTGCAGCTGCAGCTGCCACTGCGAAGGACCACCAGCTTGGAACTGGAACACAAACAGTGTGAAAGTCATCAGGTTGATTGGATGTTAATCTGTTATTGCTGATTAGACTTCTTCACGTCACCAATGACCCCCCCCCCCCCCAACAACAATCAGTTCCAATACAGAAACTCATTTCTTTCATATTTTTGACTTTCATATCTGTGGTAATAATCAGCTTCCTGGAGATGAACCACTGATCAGCCCTCATGTGTCTGTGGGAAGCTTCTTTTAGAATTCAGCTCTTGGTCGCCTGCTTGCTTCACACTATTAGAACTTCCTCCATCACACCAGCCAACATCCTGTTCAAAGTAGCTGCTGCTGCTGCTACTGCTGCTGCTGCTGCTGCTACTGCTGCTACTGCTGCTGCTGCTTCTGCTGCTACTGCTGCTGCTTCTGGCTGTGAGGTCCAACTTCCCTTTGGCTCTGCAACACGTCACTGCTGCGGTTGCAACTGAGTAATTTCCCAGTTCACACACCCCCCCCCCCCCCCCCAACTCCTCCAATAGTCAAACATGAAGAAATGTATTCAATCTCTTCAAATCAAGGCAGTGTCTCTCAGCTGGTGCAGGAGGATCCTGAAGTTCAGAGGTTGAACAATCAAGAGGAAGCTGAATCACCTCCAGGCTGAGGCTCCCTGGAGTTCCCACCAGCGCTCACAGTGTTCCCAGTGTTCCCAGTGTTCCCAGTGCTCCCAGTGCTCCCAGTGCTCCAAGTGCTCCCAGTGGTTGTTGGTCTTGGTGTTGTTCCATCATGGCCTGGGCAAAAACATTTTATAATTCAGTTTGTCCTTTCATGGCAACAGGTGTGACTTTACTGGTCCCAGTCTGACCTTCAGTCTGACCTTCAGTCTGATGGATGAGAGGAAACAGCTGCACATCCTCAGGAGAAGCAGTCCTCCACACCTCACAGGAGAAGAGCTCCTCCTGGAGTGGCTCCTCACAGTCTTGGCACATTGCTACAGTGTGTTGGCTTCCATACCTGGGTTCAGGTTGTGAATAAGGTTTTCCATCATACAGCCACCTCACTTTGTGTATAAAGGAACCTTGTGATGTCACAGAGCAGGACAAGTGATGGTTGTCAGTTCTGGTCACTGGTGAAGACGGAGGAGAAAAACAACAACATGGTAACAAAGTTCATCCCTGCAGACAAAAGAGACAAACAGCCTTGTTTCCAGGAAACAAAGGTGAAATATTCCTCAGTGAAGAAGCTTCAGGAGAAAATGTGAACAGAAGAAGGAAGGAAAGTTAAACATGGAACCAACAGACTGTTCATGCAATAAACTCAAAACAATGGAAGACAATTACAACTTCTTCAAAACATCTTCATTCAAATCAGGGTTAGGGTTAGGTATAAAGGTAAGCCCTGTTTTACACCAGAAGCGTCAACGCGGTCGCTCTGCTGACGCTCCAGCAGCCTCCCACACAGGACGCGTTCTACGAGCAGAGCGCGTTGCACAGCGGCTCAATCGGTTCACGTGAGGATTGCAAGGTCGCGCGACAACCCAGGTAGTTTTCACGTGTTTTTAAAGAAAACAACAATGAAACAATACATCGATACTTCATATCGATGTGTGTAAAAAAGTAAATAAATTAATTTATTTATTTCCCAATTTCTTTCAGGTTGCAGTTTAACGTCGTGCCCAGGACGGTGAGGTGAGTATATCCAATTAGTGTTTGTTGTGTCTTCTTTATGAGTTTATTAATTTCTCTTTCCTCTTTTTTTCAGGTGTCCAATTTAGGTACGTAAGGTAAGTATCCTTCTTTCCTCCTTTTTCTTCTTCCTCTATCCTTTTCTTCTTTTCTTCCTTTCTTCCTTTCCATCCCGGTCTTCTTCCTCCCTCTTGTTTTCTGTTCTTCCTTTGTTTCTCCTTTCTTCCTCCAGTCTTCCTTTCTCCTCTTCTATTCGACAATCCACTGTCTCTTCCGGATCCTTCTCCTTAGCCGCACTAATCATTGTTCTTCTTCTTTTTCTAGATTCTTCTCCAAGGCCTCATCGAGTTTCCCGCCTTGCTCAGGACCATCTCCCCCCACCCCCCATCCCCATATGAGCGCTGATTAGCGGTAAGTATATAGTGGCTCTACTGGACTCCGTCTACAGTGGCCTTCAATTATATGCGCTCAACCGGTATAATTCTTCGGCGGCTATAGAAAAATGCGATGACTGAGAAAATGGCTTAGAAAAAACTGATGGGCTTAGATTAGGCTTTCGAAATTAAAAATGGCCTCCAATCAGGGCCTAGGCTAGGGTTTAGGATAGAGAACAGGGTAGGACAGGAATCAAATACGGGATAGAGCTTGGGTTAAGGGAATAATTGAAGTGGATAGACACAGACAGGCGTTAGGTTTAGGTTGTGAAGGGGTTATGGTTAGGTTTAGGGTTAGGGTTAGATCCAAATTAGTGGGTTAGGGTTAGGGTTAGTACTAGAAGCCCAAAATTTGGTGTGGGCGCTTCTTGGGGGCTCCTGATGAAAGAGCAAGTGGCCCCATGTCTCTAGGACAAAGTTGAAATTTCACCCCATAGACTTGCATTGAAATAAGGCTGAAGCTAGGGTTAGGGTTAGGGTTAGGGTTCCTCAAGTACTAGAAGCCCCAAATTTGCTGTGGGCGCTTCTTGGGGGCTCCTGATGAAAGAGCAAGTGGCCCCATGTCTCTAGGACAAAGTTGAAATTTCACCCCATAGACTTGCATTGAAATAAGGCTGAAGCTAGGGTTAGGGTTAGGGTAGGGTTAGGGTTAGGGTTAGGGTAAAGGGTTAGGGTTAGGGTTAGGGTTAGGGTAAGGGTAAGGGTTAGGGTTAGGGTTAGGACGAGGGAAGAAGGGCCTCCCCCTATTGGAGGAGGCCGGTGCTCTCTCCGTCCCCCTGCCGGATCTCCCGTACCCCTGATCCCGTTGTTGGGGGCGGGAGTCTTTACGGCGTTTGCCGTAGCGGACCTCCGTCCACTCCATGAATTGTATGAAAGGTAAGTATGTATTTATTGTGTGCTTGTGTATTTAAGGTAAGTGTGTATTTATTGTATGAGTGTGTTCCAGGTGAGTATGTATTTATTGTTTGTGTTGTCCAGGTAAGTATGTATTTATTGTTATTTATTGTATGATTGTGTTCAGGTAAGTATGTATTGATAGTATAAATGTATTTATTCAATAATGAAATGTATAATTTATTAGTATATTTATTATTATTTATTAGTTTATTTATTTATTAATCAGAATATATCTATTAATAAACAAACAAAAAAACAAAAACAATAAACAACTAAAGAAGGTGTGCCAAATAAAGAAGAAACACGACGTTTCGGCCAACAAACAGGCCTTCATCAGGTGTGGGCACACTGATAATGGTGATGTGCTCTCTTCGAGAGCTGGAGCAATAATGAGCCTCTGCTCCAAATGCTCCTTTATATAATGAGCGTTTTTAACGCTTTTTTTATTTAACGCTTTACAACGGTTTTTTAATTAACGCTTTTTTAACCGTTTTTTAACACTTTTTTTAGAAAACATATTTTTTAACACTTTTTTAATTAAATTATTGCTCTGTTTTTATACATTTAAATCTTTTTAACTTTTTAATTGTTTTTAATAGTTTTTATCTTTTTTTTGTACATTTTATCAGTTTTTTAATTTTTTTGTAATATTTTTTATTTTTATATATTTTTTTATTTTTTTATTTTTTCAGGAAATGATGAGATGATAGACAGGTTAAGTTTAGGATAGGATAGAATAGTGGTTAAGTTTAGGATAGGATAGAATAGTGGTTAAGTTTAGGTATGGATGAAAGTGGTTAGGGTTAGGGTTAGAATAGTGGTTAGGGTTAGGGTTAGAGAAAAGAAAGAGGTTAGGGTTAGGGTTAGGGTTAGGGTTAGGGTAAGGGTTAGGGTTAGGGTTAGGGTAGGGTTAGGGTTAGGGTTAGGGTTAGGGTAAGGTAAGGGTTAGGGTTAGGGTTAGGGTTAGGGTAGGGTTAGGGTTAGGGTTAGGGTTAGGTTTAGGAAAAAAAAGGTTCTCCTAAGAGACCTTGTGCACTCTCCGCTACAGAGTGTGCTTAGGGTGGGCCCCCAAGCCCTTAGGTTTTTCCACCACCCTAAGGTGGTGGGGTTTCAAAAAATTACACATCTCTTGTGTTGGATGCGAAAGACAGCGTTCGCGCAACGTTTCGACCTGATATGGTCTTCATCAGGCGCTGGCTGTCTTGGGAGCAGGCTGCCTGATATGGCATTAGCCGCTCAAAAATGGCCCGTGCACTGCTGCACCTCCCTTCCCAAAATTTAAAGCCGAATTAATGTTTTATTTTGCCGTAAATGGCTTTTTAAACTTTTTCTCTAATTTTTTAGGTTGCAGTTTAACGTCGTACCCAGGACGGTGAGGTAAGTGTTCCAATTAGTAATTTAGGTGTCTTTTATGACTTAATTAATTGCTTTTTCCTTTCCAGGGTTCCCGATCCAGGTGAGTAAAGGTAAGTCCTCTTTTCTTCCTTTCTCCTTCCTTTTCCTCTATCCTTTTCTTCTTCCTTCCTTCTTTTCCATCCCCGTCTTCTTCCTCCCTCTTGTTTCCTGTTCTTCCTTTGTTCCTCCTTTGTTCCTCCAGTCTTCCTTTCTCCTCTTCCGCTCGACTATCCACTGTCTCTCTCGGTTCCATCTTCTGTATCCAATAGGGGTTAAGTTGAGGATCAACGACAAAGCAGAGGGTAGGATCAGGAATTAAATACGGGATAGATCTGGGGTTAAGGGAATAATTATAGTGGATAGACACAGACAGGGGTTAGGCTTAGACGTTTTAAAGGGGTTATGGTTAGGTTTAGGGTTAGGATAGGGTTAGGGCTACGTCCAAATTAGTGGGTTCAGTTTAGGCGTCCATCGAATTGGTTCAGTTTAGGCGGGAATTCCGAATTGGTTAGGTTTAGGCGTGTCCCTCGAATGGGTTAGGTTTAGTGTAGGGGCTTAGGGTTAGGTGTAAAGGTCCAATTAGGGGATAAAGCAGGCAATGAGGGGCTCGAGGGCTAGGGGACCACATCCCTTCACAACACCCTCCGGGACCTGGCAGGGTAGGTTTAGGAAAAAAAAGGTTCTCCTAAGAGACCTTGTGCACTCTCCGCTACAGAGTGTGCTTAGGGTGGGCCCCCAAGCCCTTAGGTTTTTCCACCACCCTAAGGTGGTGGGGTTTCAAAAAATTACACATCTCTTGTGTTGGATGCGAAAGACAGCGTTCGCGCAACGTTTCGACCTGATATGGTCTTCATCAGGCGCTGGCTGTCTTGGGAGCAGGCTGCCTGATATGGCATTAGCCGCTCAAAAATGGCCCGTGCACTGCTGCACCTCCCTTCCCAAAATTTAAAGCCGAATTAATGTTTTATTTTGCCGTAAATGGCTTTTTAAACTTTTTCTCTAATTTTTTAGGTTGCAGTTTAACGTCGTACCCAGGACGGTGAGGTAAGTGTTCCAATTAGTAATTTAGGTGTCTTTTATGACTTAATTAATTGCTTTTTCCTTTCCAGGGTTCCCGATCCAGGTGAGTAAGGGTTAGGGGTTAGGGTTAGGGTTAGGGTTAGGGGTTAGGGTTAGGGTTAGGGTTAGGGTTAGGGTTAGGGTAGGGTTAGGGTTAGGGTTAGGGTTAGGGTTAGGGTAAGGGTTAGGGTTAGGGTTAGGGTAGGGTTAGGGTTAGGGTTAGGGTTAGGGGTTAGGGTTAGGGTTAGGGTTAGGGTTAGGGTAGGGGTAGGGTTAGGGTTAGGGTTAGGGTTAGGGTAGGGTTAGGGTTAGGGTTAGGGTAGGGTTAGGGTTAGGGTTAGGGTAGGGTTAGGGTTAGGGTTAGGGTTAGGGTTAGGGGGTTAGGGTTAGGGTTAGGGTTAGGGTTAGGGTAGGGTTAGGGTTAGGGTTAGGGTTAGGGTAAGGGTTAGGGTTAGGGTTAGGGTTAGGGTAGGGTTAGGGTTAGGGTTAGGGTTAGGGTTAGGGTAAGGGTTAGGGTTAGGGTTAGGGTTAGGGTTAGGGTTAGGATTTGGGTTGAGGTTCCGGTAACTCCGCCAGGAGAAACCGGAAAGGGCACTAGCCATCCCCCGTGTCGGTACCTTTACTCTGGTGTCGGTTCTCAACGTGCGTCTGGAATGTGACGTCACCCAAGCTGGCGTTCCATGAGGAGCAAAATTAATCCAGAATGAAGAAAGGTCTTTGCAAAGTGGAATAGTTGTTGAAAAATCTTTCTCATTTATTTGCAAAAAGAAGTTTCCAGTGCAAATACAATTGACAAAGTCAGTCAATAAGGCAGAATGGCCAAAAAGAAAACAAAATGTAAATAAAAGCAGGTGAGTAAACGCTCAAGTAAAATACAAATATACAAAAATTATGTATAAAGCCCGTCGCGACGTTTCGAAAAAAATACAACTTCTTCAGGCGGGGCAAGACAAAGTGCGTCTAAAGAGGTAGAGCGTTTCTGAAGTGAGCAGAGTGAAGTAAAGTTATATAGGGCTCATGAGACCGCCCTGAAAAGTCACGTGACTAGTGTTGTTAACAAGGTGTCATGAAGAACGTGCTTTGCAAAGAAAGTACAATGGTGCCCTCTGTGGGAATTTGAGAGATACAACATGAAGATCGAAAACCCAAGAAAAGAAACAGAATACAGTTTGTACCGTTGTTTACAAAAATTGTGTTTACAAGGCAACCATGGCACTCAAATATCAATCTTTAAAATTTTAAGTATAACAAACAGGACAAAGAGATGGCTACAGTGGCACAATTACAGGAGGTAAATAAAACTAATTTAAGATAGAAAATTAGGGTTGAGCTAAATACCACTAATTAGGGTTAATAAGACTTTAAGTTTAGGCGCAGGTGAAACTGTCATATTAGGGTTAGGGTTAAAGAATTGAAACTTAAGTTTAGGCGTTAAAATCAAACTGGTTCAGATTAGGGTTAGGGTTAGGGGTTAGGGTTAGGGTTAGGGTTAGGGTTAGGGTTAGGGTTAGGGGGTTAGGGTTAGGGTTAGGGTTAGGGTTAGGGTTAGGGTTAGGGTTAGGGTAGGGGTAGGGTTAGGGTTAGGGTTAGGGTAGGGTTAGGGTTAGGGTTAGGGTTAGGGTTAGGGTTAGGGTTGGGGTTAGGGTTAGGGTTAGGGTTAGGGTTAGGGTTAGGTTTTGGGAAAAGAGTTCCCTCCCTAAGGAGAGAACGGTGCACTCTCTGCTGTGAGAGCATGATTAGGGTAGGCCTCTAAGCCCTTAAAGATGTTCCACCACCCGAAGGTGGTGGGGAATCCAAAAATTATACAAATCTTGTATCAGATTGTAAAGACGGCGTACGCGCAACGTTTCGGCCTGAAAAGGCCTTCCTCAGGCGCTGGCCGTCTGGACGAGATGACTGCCTGTTATGGCGTAAGTCACTCTGGTGCCCGTGCACTGCTGCACCTCCCTTCCCAAAAATTGTTTAATTTAAGTATCCAATTAGTGTTTTAGTTGTGCCAATGTATTGGTTTTAAATTTATTGCCTGATTAATCTTTTTTTCTTTCTTTTTAGGTTGCAGTTTAACGTCTTACCCAGGACGCGGAGGTAAGTGTTGCCAATTAGTGTTTTTCTGTGTCTTCAATATGAGTTTTGATTCTTTTTCTTCCTTTTTTACAGGGTTCCAGATTAGGTAAGTGAGGTAAGTATCCTCTTTTCTTTCTTTTCCTCCTTTTCTTCCTTCTCCTCTATCCTTCCTTTGATGTTTTCTTCCTTTCTTGTCCCCGTCTTCTTCTTCCTTTGTCTTCTGCTCTTCCTGTCCTCCTCCTTTCTTCCTCCAGTCCTTCTTCTGAACCGGATCCTTGTCCTTAGCCGCACTAATCTTCTTCTTTTCTCTTCTTTCAGGTCCTATTTCAGAGCTTCATCAGATCATCTGCCGTCCTCAATGTCTTGACCCCCCATCCCCATATAAGCGCTGAAAAGCGGTTTCTAATAAAATATTGGCTCTACTGGTATTTTCTTCAGTGGCCTTCTTTATAACAGCTCAACCGGTATTCCTCTTCGGCGGCTTTTTTCAATTCCCTAACTGTAGACAGAGTAAAATGGCTTCCAATGACTGATGGGCTTAGATTTAGTGCATGAAATCCAATATGGGTTTCCGATCGGGGCCCAGGCTAGGCTTTAGGCAAGTAGGTAGGACTGTGGTTAGGGACAAATTAATGGGATAGAGACAGAACAAGGGTTCAGTTTAGGCGTTGGAAAGGGGTTAGGTTAAGTTTAGGGTTAGGATAGGGTTAGGGCTAGTTTCGAATTAAGTCCAAATGAGTGGTTAAGTTTAGGCGATAGAACGAATTGGTTAAGATTAGGCAATAGGTCGAATTGGTTAAGTTTAGGATAAGGGTTTAGGGGTAGGTGTACATGTCCAATTAGGGATTAGAAGCAGGCTAAAAGGGCTACAGGGCTCGGAGGCAACAACCCATCACACACTCCCCGAGACCTGGCAAGGATAGGTTTTGGGAAAAGAGTTCCCTCCCTAAGGAGAGAACGGTGCACTCTCTGCTGTGAGAGCATGATTAGGGTAGGCCTCTAAGCCCTTAAAGATGTTCCACCACCCGAAGGTGGTGGGGAATCCAAAAATTATACAAATCTTGTATCAGATTGTAAAGACGGCGTACGCGCAACGTTTCGGCCTGAAAAGGCCTTCCTCAGGCGCTGGCCGTCTGGACGAGATGACTGCCTGTTATGGCGTAAGTCACTCTGGTGCCCGTGCACTGCTGCACCTCCCTTCCCAAAAATTGTTTAATTTAAGTATCCAATTAGTGTTTTAGTTGTGCCAATGTATTGGTTTTAAATTTATTGCCTGATTAATCTTTTTTTCTTTCTTTTTAGGTTGCAGTTTAACGTCTTACCCAGGACGCGGAGGTAAGTGTTGCCAATTAGTGTTTTTCTGTGTCTTCAATATGAGTTTTGATTCTTTTTCTTCCTTTTTTACAGGGTTCCAGATTAGGTAAGTGAGGTAAGTATCCTCTTTTCTTTCTTTTCCTCCTTTTCTTCCTTCTCCTCTATCCTTCCTTTGATGTTTTCTTCCTTTCTTGTCCCCGTCTTCTTCTTCCTTTGTCTTCTGCTCTTCCTGTCCTCCTCCTTTCTTCCTCCAGTCCTTCTTCTGAACCGGATCCTTGTCCTTAGCCGCACTAATCTTCTTCTTTTCTCTTCTTTCAGGTCCTATTTCAGAGCTTCATCAGATCATCTGCCGTCCTCAATGTCTTGACCCCCCATCCCCATATAAGCGCTGAAAAGCGGTTTCTAATAAAATATTGGCTCTACTGGTATTTTCTTCAGTGGCCTTCTTTATAACAGCTCAACCGGTATTCCTCTTCGGCGGCTTTTTTCAATTCCCTAACTGTAGACAGAGTAAAATGGCTTCCAATGACTGATGGGCTTAGATTTAGTGCATGAAATCCAATATGGGTTTCCGATCGGGGCCCAGGCTAGGCTTTAGGCAAGTAGGTAGGACTGTGGTTAGGGACAAATTAATGGGATAGAGACAGAACAAGGGTTCAGTTTAGGCGTTGGAAAGGGGTTAGGTTAAGTTTAGGGTTAGGATAGGGTTAGGGCTAGTTTCGAATTAAGTCCAAATGAGTGGTTAAGTTTAGGCGATAGAACGAATTGGTTAAGATTAGGCAATAGGTCGAATTGGTTAAGTTTAGGATAAGGGTTTAGGGGTAGGTGTACATGTCCAATTAGGGATTAGAAGCAGGCTAAAAGGGCTACAGGGCTCGGAGGCAACAACCCATCACACACTCCCCGAGACCTGGCAAGGATAGGTTTTGGGAAAAGAGTTCCCTCCCTAAGGAGAGAACGGTGCACTCTCTGCTGTGAGAGCATGATTAGGGTAGGCCTCTAAGCCCTTAAAGATGTTCCACCACCCGAAGGTGGTGGGGAATCCAAAAATTATACAAATCTTGTATCAGATTGTAAAGACGGCGTACGCGCAACGTTTCGGCCTGAAAAGGCCTTCCTCAGGCGCTGGCCGTCTGGACGAGATGACTGCCTGTTATGGCGTAAGTCACTCTGGTGCCCGTGCACTGCTGCACCTCCCTTCCCAAAAATTGTTTAATTTAAGTATCCAATTAGTGTTTTAGTTGTGCCAATGTATTGGTTTTAAATTTATTGCCTGATTAATCTTTTTTTCTTTCTTTTTAGGTTGCAGTTTAACGTCTTACCCAGGACGCGGAGGTAAGTGTTGCCAATTAGTGTTTTTCTGTGTCTTCAATATGAGTTTTGATTCTTTTTCTTCCTTTTTTACAGGGTTCCAGATTAGGTAAGTGAGGTAAGTATCCTCTTTTCTTTCTTTTCCTCCTTTTCTTCCTTCTCCTCTATCCTTCCTTTGATGTTTTCTTCCTTTCTTGTCCCCGTCTTCTTCTTCCTTTGTCTTCTGCTCTTCCTGTCCTCCTCCTTTCTTCCTCCAGTCCTTCTTCTGAACCGGATCCTTGTCCTTAGCCGCACTAATCTTCTTCTTTTCTCTTCTTTCAGGTCCTATTTCAGAGCTTCATCAGATCATCTGCCGTCCTCAATGTCTTGACCCCCCATCCCCATATAAGCGCTGAAAAGCGGTTTCTAATAAAATATTGGCTCTACTGGTATTTTCTTCAGTGGCCTTCTTTATAACAGCTCAACCGGTATTCCTCTTCGGCGGCTTTTTTCAATTCCCTAACTGTAGACAGAGTAAAATGGCTTCCAATGACTGATGGGCTTAGATTTAGTGCATGAAATCCAATATGGGTTTCCGATCGGGGCCCAGGCTAGGCTTTAGGCAAGTAGGTAGGACTGTGGTTAGGGACAAATTAATGGGATAGAGACAGAACAAGGGTTCAGTTTAGGCGTTGGAAAGGGGTTAGGTTAAGTTTAGGGTTAGGATAGGGTTAGGGCTAGTTTCGAATTAAGTCCAAATGAGTGGTTAAGTTTAGGCGATAGAACGAATTGGTTAAGATTAGGCAATAGGTCGAATTGGTTAAGTTTAGGATAAGGGTTTAGGGGTAGGTGTACATGTCCAATTAGGGATTAGAAGCAGGCTAAAAGGGCTACAGGGCTCGGAGGCAACAACCCATCACACACTCCCCGAGACCTGGCAAGGATAGGTTTTGGGAAAAGAGTTCCCTCCCTAAGGAGAGAACGGTGCACTCTCTGCTGTGAGAGCATGATTAGGGTAGGCCTCTAAGCCCTTAAAGATGTTCCACCACCCGAAGGTGGTGGGGAATCCAAAAATTATACAAATCTTGTATCAGATTGTAAAGACGGCGTACGCGCAACGTTTCGGCCTGAAAAGGCCTTCCTCAGGCGCTGGCCGTCTGGACGAGATGACTGCCTGTTATGGCGTAAGTCACTCTGGTGCCCGTGCACTGCTGCACCTCCCTTCCCAAAAATTGTTTA
>NW_027466332.1:0-2500 GCF_046127955.1 Nelusetta ayraudi | reverse complement strand
GTTAGGGTTAGGGTTAGGGTTAGGGTTAGGGTTAGGGTTAGGGTTAGGGTTAGGGTTGGTTAGGGTTAGGGTTAGGGTTAGGGTTAGGGTTAGGGTTAGGGTTAGGGTTAGGGTTAGGGTTAGGGTTAGGGTTAGGGTTAGGGTTAGGGTTAGGGTTAGGGTTAGGGTTAGGGTTAGGGTTAGGGTTAGGGTTAGGGTTAGGGTTAGGGTTAGGGTTAGGGTTAGGGTTAGGGTTAGGGTTAGGGTTAGGGTTAGGGTTAGGGTTAGGGTTAGGGTTAGGGTTAGGGTTAGGGTTAGGGTTAGGGTTAGGGTTAGGGTTAGGGTTAGGGTTAGGGTTAGGGTTAGGGTTAGGGTTAGGGTTAGGGTTAGGGTTAGGGTTAGGGTTAGGGTTAGGGTTAGGGTTAGGGTTAGGGTTAGGGTTAGGGTTAGGGTTAGGGTTAGGGTTAGGGTTAGGGTTAGGGTTAGGGTTAGGGTTAGGGTTAGGGTTAGGGTTAGGGTTAGGGTTAGGGTTAGGGTTAGGGTTAGGGTTAGGGTTAGGGTTAGGGTTAGGGTTAGGGTTAGGGTTAGGGTTAGGGTTAGGGTTAGGGTTAGGGTTAGGGTTAGGGTTAGGGTTAGGGTTAGGGTTAGGGTTAGGGTTAGGGTTAGGGTTAGGGTTAGGGTTAGGGTTAGGGTTAGGGTTAGGGTTAGGTTAGGGTTAGGGTTAGGGTTAGGGTTAGGGTTAGGGTTAGGGTTAGGGTTAGGGTTAGGGTTAGGGTTAGGGTTAGGGTTAGGGTTAGGGTTAGGGTTAGGGTTAGGGTTAGGGTTAGGGTTAGGGTTAGGGTTAGGGTTAGGGTTAGGGTTAGGGTTAGGGTTAGGGTTAGGGTTAGGGTTAGGGTTAGGGTTAGGGTTAGGGTTAGGGTTAGGGTTAGGGTTAGGGTTAGGGTTAGGGTTAGGGTTAGGGTTAGGGTTAGGGTTAGGGTTAGGGTTAGGGTTAGGGTTAGGGTTAGGTTAGGGTTAGGGTTAGGGTTAGGGTTAGGGTTAGGGTTAGGGTTAGGGTTAGGTTAGGGTTAGGGTTAGGGTTAGGGTTAGGGTTAGGGTTAGGGTTAGGGTTAGGGTTAGGGTTAGGGTTAGGGTTAGGGTTAGGGTTAGGGTTAGGGTTAGGGTTAGGGTTAGGGTTAGGGTTAGGGTTAGGGTTAGGGTTAGGGTTAGGGTTAGGGTTAGGGTTAGGGTTAGGGTTAGGGTTAGGGTTAGGGTTAGGGTTAGGGTTAGGGTTAGGGTTAGGGTTAGGTTAGGGTTAGGGTTAGGGTTAGGGTTAGGGTTAGGGTTAGGGTTAGGGTTAGGGTTAGGGTTAGGGTTAGGGTTAGGGTTAGGGTTAGGGTTAGGGTTAGGGTTAGGGTTAGGGTTAGGGTTAGGGTTAGGGTTAGGGTTAGGGTTAGGGTTAGGGTTAGGGTTAGGGTTAGGGTTAGGGTTAGGGTTAGGGTTAGGGTTAGGGTTAGGGTTAGGGTTAGGGTTAGGGTTAGGGTTAGGGTTAGGGTTAGGGTTAGGGTTAGGGTTAGGGTTAGGGTTAGGGTTAGGGTTAGGGTTAGGGTTAGGGTAAGGTTAGGGTTAGGGTTAGGGTTAGGGTTAGGGTTAGGGTTAGGGTTAGGGTGTTAGTTAGGGTTAGGGTTAGGGTTAGGGTTAGGGTTAGGGTTAGGGTTAGGGTTAGGGTTAGGGTTAGGGTTAGGGTTAGGGTTAGGGTTAGGGTTAGGGTTAGGGTTAGGGTTAGGGTTAGGGTTAGGGTTAGGGTTAGGGTTAGGGTTAGGGTTAGGGTTAGGGTTAGGGTTAGGGTTAGGGTTAGGGTTAGGGTTAGGGTTAGGGTTAGGGTTAGGGTTAGGGTTAGGGTTAGGGTTAGGGTTAGGGTTAGGGTTAGGGTTAGGGTTAGGGTTAGGGTTAGGGTTAGGGTTAGGGTTAGGGTTAGGGTTAGGGTTAGGGTTAGGGTTAGGGTTAGGGTTAGGGTTAGGGTTAGGGTTAGGGTTAGGGTTAGGGTTAGGGTTAGGGTTAGGGTTAGGGTTAGGGTTAGGGTTAGGGTTAGGGTTAGGGTTAGGGTTAGGGTTAGGGTTAGGGTTAGGGTTAGGGTTAGGGTTAGGGTTAGGGTTAGGGTTAGGGTTAGGGTTAGGGTTAGGGTTAGGGTTAGGGTTAGGGTTAGGGTTAGGGTTAGGGTTAGGGTTAGGGTTAGGGTTAGGGTTAGGGTTAGGGTTAGGGTTAGGGTTAGGGTTAGGGTTAGGGTTAGGGTTAGGGTTAGGGTTAGGGTTAGGGTTAGGGTTAGGGTTAGGGTTAGGGTTAGGGTTAGGGTTAGGGTTAGGGTTAGGGTTAGGGTTAGGGTTAGGGTTAGGGTTAGGGTTAGGGTTAGGGTTAGGGTTAGGGTTAGGGTTAGGGTTAGGGTTAGGGTTAGGGTTAGGGTTAGGGTTAGGGTTAGGGTTAGGGTTAGGGTTAGGGTTAGGGTTAGGGTTAGGGTTAGGGTTAGGGTAGGGTTAGGGTTAGG
>NW_027466331.1:0-70567 GCF_046127955.1 Nelusetta ayraudi | reverse complement strand
GGAAGGAGGGGGGAGGGAGGAAGGAAGGAAGGAGGGAGGGAGGAGGGGGGAGGGAGGAAGGAAGGAAGAACGGAGGAAGGTAGGAAGGAGGAGGGAAGGAGGGAGGAAGGATGAAGGTAGGGAGGAGGGAGGGAGGGGGGAGGGAGGAAGGTAGGAAGGAAGGAAGGATGGAAGGGGGAGGGAGGAAGGAAGGAAGGAAGGAAGGAAGGAGGGAATGACGGAGGAAGGAAGGAAGGAAGGAAGGATGGAGGGAGGGAGGAGGGAGGAAGGAAGGATGGAGGGAGGGAGGGAGGGAGGAGGGACGGAGGAAGGAAGGAAGGAAGGAAGGATGGAGGGGGGAGGGAGGAAGGAAGGAAGGATGGAGGGGGGAGGGAGGAAGGAAGGAAGGAAGGAAGGAAGGAAGGAATGATGGATGGAGGGGGGGAGGGAGGAAGGAAGGAAGGAGGGGGAGGGAGGTAGGAAGGAAGGAAGGATGGAGGGAGAGGGAGGAAGGAAGGAAGGAGGGAGGGAGGAAGGAAGGATGGAGGGAGGAAGGAAGGAGGGAGTGACGGAGGAAGGATGGAGGGGGAGGGAGGAAGGAAGGAAGGAAGGATGGAGGGAGGGAGGAGGGAGGGAGGGAGGAAGGAAGGAAGGATGGAGGGGGAGGGAGGAAGGAAGGAGGGGGGAGGGAGGAAGGAAGGAGGGAGGGAGGAGGGGGGAGGGAGGAAGGAAGGAAGGAAGAAAGGATGGAGGGAGGGAGGGAGGAGGGACGGAGGAAGGAAGGAAGGAAGGATGGAGGGGGAAGGAGGAAGGAAGGAAGGAAGGAAGGATGGAGGGAGGAAGGAAGGAAGGAAGGAGGGAGGGAGGGAGGGAGGAGGGACGGAGGAAGGAAGGATGGAGGGGGGGAGGGAGGAAGGAAGGATGGAGGGAGGGAGGAAGGAAGGAAGGAAGGAAGGATGGAAGGGGGAGGGAGGAAGGAAGGAAGGGAGGAAGGAAGGAAGGAAGGAGGGAGGGAGGGGGGAGGGAGGAAGGAAGGAAGGAGGGAGGGAAGGAGGGAGGAAGGATGGAGGGAGGGAGGAGGGGGGGAGGAAGGATGGAGGGAGGGACGGAGGAAGGAAGGAAGGAAGGAAGGATGGAAGGGGGAGGGAGGAAGGAAGGAAGGATGGAGGGGGGAGGGAGGAAGGAAGGAAGGAGGGAGGCTGGGGGGGAGGGAGGAAGGAAGGAAGGATGGAGGTGGGAGGGAGGAAGGAAAGAAGGATGGAGGGGGGAGGGAGGGGGGAGGGAGGAAGGAAGGAAGGTGGGAGGGAGGGGGGGAAGGAGGAGGGGGGGAGGGAGGTAGGAAGGAGGGAGGGAGGGAGGGAGGAAGGAAGGATGGAGGGAGGGAGGGAAGGATGAGGGGGGGAGGGAGGTAGGAAGGAGGGAGGAAGGAAGGAAGGAAGGAGGGAGGGGGAGGGAGGAAGGAAGGAAGGATGGAGGGAGGGAGGGAGGAGGGACGGAGGAAGGAAGGAAGGAAGGATGGAGGGGGAGGGAGGAAGGAAGGAAGGAAGGAAGGAAGGATGGAAGGGGGAGGGAGGAAGGAAGGAAGGATGGAGGGGGGGGAGGGGGAGGGTGGAGGGGGAGGGAGGAAGGAAGGAAGGATGGAGGGAGGGAGGAAGGAAGGAAGGAAGGAAGGATGGATGGAGGGGGGGAGGGAGGAAGGAAGGATGGTGGGAGGGAGGAGGGACGGAGGAAGGAAGGAAGGAAAGAAGGATGGAGGGGGGAGGGAGGAAGGGAAGGAGGAAAGGAATGGAAGGAGGAGGGGGGGAGGGAGGAAGGAGGGAGGGAGGGAGGAAGGATGGAGGGAGGGAGGGGGGAGGGAGGAGAGATGGAGGGGGGAGGGGGGAAGGGAGGGAAGGAGGAGGGGGGAGGGAGGTAGGAAGGAGGGAGGGAGGAAGGAAGGATGGAGGGAGGGAGGGGGGAGGGAGGGAGGAAGGATGGAGGGAGGGAGGGGGGAGGGAGGAAGGAAGGAAGGAGGGAGGGAGGGAGGGAGGATGGATGGAGGGAGGGAGGAGGTGGGGAGGAAGGAAGGAAGTAGGGAGGGAGGAAGGGAGGAAGGATGGAGGGGGGGAGGGAGGACGGAGGAAGGAAGGAAGGAAAGAAGGATGGAGGGGGGAGGGTGGGAGGAAGGAAGGATGGAGGGAGGGAGGAAGGAAGGAAGGATGGATGGAGGGGGGAGGGAGGAAGGAAGGAAGGATGGAGGGAGGGAGGAGGGACGGAGGAAGGAAGGAAGGAAAGAAGGATGGAGGGGGGAGGGAGGAAGGAAGGAAGGAGGAAGGAAGGAAGGATGGAGGGAGGGAGGAAGGAAGGATGGAGGGAGGGAGGGAAGGAGGGAGGGAGGAGGGAGGGAGGAAGGAAGGAGGGGGGAGGAGGGAGGGAGGGAGGGGGGAGGGAGGAAGGAAGGATGGAGGGGGGAGGGAGGAAGGAAAGAAGGATGGAGGGAGGGAGGGAGGGAGGAGGGGGAGGGTGGAAGGAAATAAGGAGGGATGGAGGGAGGAGGGACGGAGGAAGGAAGGAAGGAAGGTAAGATGGAGGGGGGAGGGAGGAAGGAAGGAAGGAGGAAGGAAGGAAGGATGGAGGGAGGGAGGAAGGAGGGGGGGAGGGAGGAAGGAAGGAGGGAGGAAGGAAGGATGGAGGGGGGAGGGACGGAGGAAGGAAGGAAGGAAGGAAAGATGGAGGGGGGAGGGAGGAAGGAAGGAAGGAGGGAGAGAGGAAGGAGGGGGGGAGGGAGGAAGGAAGGAGGGAGGAAGGAAGGATGGGGGGGGAGGGCGGAAGGAAGGAGCACACACAGAATGTCTCTCTTCCTTCAAGCTCACTTCTGTCTCCAGCAGGGAAATGTAAAAGTAGAGGAAGGTTTTTGAGCCCCAGAATATGTGTACACACACAATAATACTCTACTATGCTACTGCTATGCTACCACTGTATAAACACACTATGTGTGTCACACTCACGCACACATTACACATATTATATCACCTCTGCCACAACTCAATTTGAACTTGAATTGATTGAATGATTTTTATCTGCTGTTTCACACTCAGCTTCTCCTCCACCACCGTGTTGATGTATCTCTGCTCTCATGTCACATGCCTGTCTGTCTGTCTGTCTGTCTGCCTGTCTGACTGACTGTCTGTCTGCCTGTCTGTCTGTCTGTCTGTCTGACTGTCTGTCTGTCTGCCTGTCCGACTGTCTGTCTGTCTGCCTGCCTGTCTGTCTGTCCGACTGTCTGTCTGTCTGTCTGTCTGTCTGACTGTCTGCCTGCCTGTCTGACTGACTGTCTGTTGACGTCCTCTCATGTCTTCTATTGTTGTCGTTATCACATTTCACTCAGTTCCCTGCAGTCTCTTTACTGTTGCAAACGTTGCTTTTGATTGACAAACACATACTATTTCCTAGCAACAATTAACAATACTGCTTATTTGCAATTCGTTGTATAGGTGAGACATTGTGCAGCATGAAAGATTTCTCATTGTCTCCACTTGTTGTTGACTGGAAGTCCTCATCTGTGCACTCATGCAGCAGTCCTGGGAGACCACGCCTCTTCCAGTGGACGCACGCTTCTCTCCATCGCAGTCGCACACAATGTCCTCTAAATAAGAGCTGCCGAGCATTTTGAACATTTCCTCTCTCCGCTGCGTGGCAGAACTCTTTCACCACTTCGTTGTCCCGACGCTCCCGGCTGCCACCTGCATCCAGGACCTGGGTCTGCTCCGCTGGAGGCCAGAACGCTGCTCTTCCCTCCAACAGTTGGACTAACTAGAGAAACTGTTTTGCAGTGGGGCCAGTGAGGATGAGGATGAGGGTGAGTCATATTAATAATTCCATACGGGCCGTGATGCGTCGCAGCGTATGGAAAGCAGTACCTGGATATATTTTATATGTTTATTTTTGCTGGCTGTGGTCACTGCGTCTCCCTGTAGGAGCAGGACCAGAAGATTGAATGCTACACGTGATGCACTGATTGATGGCTGTTGGGTTTGTGCCTTAAACTCAGCATTGCCAGACAGTGAGAACAATGTTGCACCTCTGCTCGTGAAGTTAAGATCATAGTTCACACACCTTGGTGTCACACTAGACACAACACTGTCATTTAAACAACACCTGGACAGTCTGAAGAGCACCTGCTGCCCGGCACTGACACACCGTCCAGCTGGCACCACATGGGGAGCATCCACCAGAACACCACCGAGGCTCCGCTATTCTCCGTGACTGAATACTGGGCCCCAGTCTGCTGTCGTAGCCCCATGTTACTGGACACTGCCCTCAACTCTGCTCTACCAACTGTCTCTGGTTGCCTCAAAGCCACTCCCACTGACCATCTGCCTGCTCTCGCTGGTATCGTCCCACCAGGTATCAGACCAGAAGCAGCCACAGGACTGTAGCTGACACCCAGAGCTCCACCCAAAGAAGATTTGTGCACATGGGTGCTCCAACCAACCCGCCTGAGGAAACATGAGAGAAACATGGACGATGACAAGGACACTAAAACTAATCTGCATTACCCTGTTTCACACCAGGGGGCGACATCTTTATTCACGGTTGACTGGCCAACTCACTCTCTTTGGCCCCATTGACCCCTAGTGGCAGGTGATGAGTGGTGAAGGTCGAAGAGCGACTCACCCTCCTGCCTGATACCATCCTCACTTCAGCTCTCCGTTCCACCTCGGACGACCAATCACCATCGAGCCCCGTCCAGCCTTCCATGTCCCAGAGAGAGAAAGTCATCATCAGACCCCACACGGAACACGGCCCGGTGCATTAGGGGAACTGATGAGTGTTATTGAGGTTGGGGGGGGGGATCAAAGAGGTAAATCAGCCAGTGATTGGGCAGTTGGGGGGGTTGTGGCAGCAGCGCAGCAACAGGCGGCTCACGAAGCGTCGCTAATGTTTGCTGATGACTTTTGATTCTCTCCGCTGTCTCCTGAGCAAAGCCCTGCGTTGACAGAGGGAACAGGTAACACAAAGCAGTGGTGGTGGGTGGGGGGGGGTGTGGTTTCCTCACATCACCTCCACCCCTCCCCCCACCCAATCATTGTGTTTGAGCCAGTCTGTGGTTGTGTTGCCAGTGCATGGTTTTAACTAGTTACTCAGTAAGAGATGGATTATCAGGGACCCGACGGTCTTTTCCTCAACGTTGACGCACAATGAATTCACAATGTTGACTTCAGTCTTGGCAGATTCATCTCTGAAGTCACCTTTTACTCTCCAACTGGTGCAGTAAATATGACCTGGAGGATTTAATGTCTCTTTTGGACAAGTAGCCAATTCTGTTGTGTTTTAAAGGTGTCCTTTTAGAAAAGCCCAGTGTAGGATTTTGTATCTAATATAAATGTTTAAAACAATGAGTTTGTTTCCACAAAGACTTTTATTACTCATGAAGGAAAAATATTAATGTAAAATAATAATAATAATAATAATAATAATAATAATAATAATAATAATAATAATAAATGCTACAATTCGAGACTTTCCCGTCTCACATCTCTCTTACCCCAGCTGTAAAATCACAAAACTACCACAAGCAGACCCCCCCCCCCTCACCTCCTACTGCTACTGCAGATGCATGATGTCCCAGTGTGAGCACCGCTCAGTGGACCCACTGTTTATAAATGAGGTTGATGAAAACACACAGCAGTTGTCAGTTGACTCGTAGGGCCTTGGAGTTCCGTGGCCCTCAGAAGAATCTCTGACCCTCTGATTGAAAAGCTGCTGTTGTCCTTTACGCTGCCGAGACCCAAACACATCGCGTTAGCGGCACTGCGCCCGGCGACAGCGACTCGCTCTCCGACGACAACGGCAGCGGCAGCGGCAGGTTGTGGAGAAGACGGCCGATGATTTGAGAGCTTGGCTATCCGCTGAGATTAATAACAATAACAATAATAATAAGAGAGTCCAGGATGCAATGAGTGCGCTTCACCCACAACATCTTTTGTCATTAGCGCTCCACCCTAATGTTGCCGTTCATGTTCTACACCAGCGCCCCCTAATTAGGCGCCGGCCTGCTGAAAATAAACAGCAAACTACACCATGGCGTGAAAGTATACGCAAATCTGTTGACATATGGGACTAATGGTGTGTGTGTGTGTGTGTGTGTGTGTGTGTGTGTGTGTGTGTGTGTGTGTGTGTGTGTGTGTGTGTGTGTGTGTGGGGCGGGGGCGGGGAGTGGCGGGGGGGGGGTGTTAGTGGGTGCTGCAGACTGAAGTCACTGTTGACACGACGCCACCATTGGGGTGCCGAGTGTTGCAGAACGTTTTGCTGCAGGCGGCTGTAGACAGCTGTAGACAAGTGAAGAAAGGGGGCGCAACATGAGGTTCGGAGTCCTGGACGGACATTCAGACAGCAGCATGACATGAAGAGATCGTGAGTTCAGGGTTCCAGCCGTCAGTGGTCAGTCGTGTCCGAGTGGAAAGAAAACAGTTGGAACAGGAAGTGATGGAGATCTTAGTGTCTCACTCTGTGAGGGTGAGGGTTAGGGTTAGGGTAGTGTTGCACTCTTCTAGCATCTAAACGTCACTTAGTGACAACTTGGTTTGAGAGAAAGATTAGAGGTCAAGTTAATGGCTTGGACGAGGTCAAGTCTCATTGTGTCTCATGAAGGAATGGACCGAGCACCGGGCCATCAGCGGCTCTTCAGTCTCTGGCAAATCACAGAGCCGTCTGTGCTTTAACAACAAACCAGCGAGGGGCCACACTACAGACAAAGCCTTGGTGTTACTGCGAGTCGCCGGCTCAGCGCCTGAGATGAAGATGAACTCATGGTCACAGAGACTTTGAACCCTCGCAGAAGAACATTCACACTGGCCGGCTCTCAGGTGGAACCCAATGTCAGTGCAAACGGGCCGAGTGTTGACGGTGGTGAAACAGGCGAGATAACTGGCAGGAATTCACCGGCTTAGAGGCCTTTTCACAGCAAAGTGCTTGTTTAAGCCGGGCGGGGGCCAAACCCGGCCAGGTTCAGGGCGATAATTCCTTTCTTAGCCTCGTCACTTCAGCTTAAGACTTGAAGGAATGACTCGATCCCTTGACATTCCCGTCGCTGGCATTTATCATATCTGTTTAACCTTCAGTGAAATTGAGTTTTTAACCGCAAGACTTTCCACAGACGTCACTGAGCCAGGTGCATTCACCAGCATGATAATCACAGCGACACGCAGCAACGCTTTCTCACAAGATTACTTTATCATTACTACGAATATGTTCAAATTAAAAATTGCACGGCAGATTTTGAAACGGAAACTTTTTACTAAGAATTATTTTACTCGTTGATTTTAAGCAAAAAAGCAAAACAGAAAAATATTTACATCCAAATGAAGTTCTGAGTCTTTCACTTGGACCCACAGTTTCTATTGTATTGATACAAACTCTCTGAGAGATTCACTGTTTATAAGGACATTTCATTGTCCATAACCTCAGTGGGAGAAGTTCTGCAGGTCAAAAGCTGGCACGTGGACCAAAATGAGGCCAGTTGAAGGTGCATTGAGTGTCGTTGTGCTGTCAAGGAAACTTTGACAACATTTCTTCCTTTTTGTCTTCCTCAAATCTTCCAGCCGTCCAATCGGATTCCACTTTACTTTCGATCCCATTTGACAGAGTTTCAATCTGGTCTCCAAGTCAACGTCACCACAGACACCAAATCTTTGTGATGATAATTAATGAATCAAAGCAAAGTCAAGGGCACAAAGATTGTGCGCGTCGTGTTTCCTCCTCGCTGATCTTTCAACAGCGACGCCTCAGAATTCAAATCAAAGCAAAACACAGGAGAAAAAACATCAAATCAAATCAGCTGAAAGGCTGCACAGGAAGCGTGCGGCGTCCCACGAGGAGGAAGCAACACTGGGTTGTGTGTAAATAGGTAACACGTTGGCTGGAGAAACACACTTTATATCTTCTGTCCTCGGTGGCTCAGTGGTGAAGGATAAACTGCATCCTTCCAGTTACCGCTGGCGAGAGTCAACGGTGCTGTTGTGTTGTTTTATGATACAAGTTGTGTGATGACTAATTTCTCCCTGCAACATGCAGCGCCATCCATCACTGCATCTGAGAGTCACAAAACCCCTGAGGCAGTCAGTGAGACCAGGGGAGTGTCAAGCACACACACACACACACACACACACACACACACACACACGGCTGAGTGTTGGCGTGGGTGGCAGTCTGGCCGCCACGCTGCTTGACCTCCTCTCAGACTTGAGATCAACATCCTGCTGCTTCTGGATGGACAGCAACAAACAAAAGAGCGCCACCTTCAGCAGAAACAGGAGGTATCAGCAGCGTGAACACAGTCTGGGAGAGTCTGCTTGGGGTTCACTTCAACACACCTGGCCAGTGAGTGAGGGCTTCGTGCTGCCGCTGTTCCACTCGGTCTTGATTAGCGTGTTTGTGGAGACGACATTCAGCCGTCCTGCATTTGCATCGCAGTGATGGTGTTGTTCTCTCAGGCACGATTATGGAAATGTAGAAACAACCATAGCAAAGTGGTGAATTGGAGGCACACACGGCCACCGTCATCTTCACTAATCTGCTGCTATCTGTCCTCTGTGTGACAGCTTTTGTTCTTGTTGTTATTTTTTGGTACAATATTGTGGTAATGCACTCGGCTCTTCTGCTCCTGTGTTGTAAAGAAACACATTTCTGCTTTTGTTCCGCACAGCAAACGATCACAGCACTGGTTGAAGACTTCAACCACCACCACCACCACCACCACCACCACCACCACCACCATCACCACCACCACCATCACCACCACCACCACCATCACCACCACCACCATCACCACCATCACCACCACCACCACCATCACCACCACCACCACCATCACCATCACCATCACCATCACCACCACCACCACCATCACCACCACCACCATCACCACCACCACCACCACCAACCACCACCACCACCATCACCATCACCATCACCACCACCACCACCACCACCATCACCACCACCACCACCATCACCATCACCACCACCACCACCATCACCATCACCACCACCACCACCATCACCACCACCACCACCATCACCATCACCATCACCACCACCACCACCATCACCACCACCACCATCACCACCATCACCACCATCACCATCACCACCATCACCACCACCA
This sequence comes from Nelusetta ayraudi, assembly GCF_046127955.1. Classification (NCBI taxonomy): domain Eukaryota; kingdom Metazoa; phylum Chordata; class Actinopteri; order Tetraodontiformes; family Monacanthidae; genus Nelusetta; species Nelusetta ayraudi. Next base: position 61,440 of record NW_027466331.1, on the reverse strand, counting down.
CCACCATCACCACCACCACCACCACCATCACCACCACCACCACCATCACCACCATCACCATCACCACCATCACCACCACCACCATCACCACCATCACCACCACCACCACCACCACCACCATCACCACCACCACCACCATCACCACCACCACCACCATCACCACCACCACCACCACCACCACCATCACCACCACCACCACCACCATCACCACCACCACCACCACCATCACCACCACCACCACCATCACCACCACCACCATCACCACCACCACCACCATCACCATCACCACCACCACCACCATCACCATCACCATCACCTCCACCACCATCACCACCATCACCACCACCACCACCACCACCACCATCACCTCCACCACCATCACCACCATCACCACCACCACCACCACCTCCACCACCACCACCATCACCTCCACCACCATCACCACCACCACCACCATCACCACCATCACCACCACCATCACCTCCACCACCTCCACCACCACCACCATCACCACCACCACCTCCTCCACCTCTGGGGCAGGTGTGTGTGTGTGTGTGGCTGCTGAGACGTGTCAGTGGGTTTCCCTCCCTGACAGATGACGGTGCTGGACGAGCTGCCACTGGCAGCAGTGAGGCTGTGATGGCTCTGATAATTGAAGTGCTCTGAACCTGCTGCTGCTGCTGCTGCTGCTGCTGCTGGTGTGAACAGATGAAGCCCAGCCAGTCAATGGATCAATACCATCACTGTGAGCTACAGGTGCTGGAGCTAAATGGACCCGGTGGTTCAGTTCTTGATGTTACTCACAATATAGAAAGCCCTTCATGACGCACTGCTGTTCCATGCTAACAAATGTCATCATGTGCTCCAGGTGGTGTCAAGAATGTGACGTGCAGCAGCTGACAACTGGGGAATGTGAGTTTAGGGTTAATATGACCACCGCAGCGTGACATTCACAGGCTCTCCGCCCTTTGCTTTGCTTCTGTCCCATTCCCACTGACAGAGGCGTCTCAGTCTCACTGCAGGGACACAGAGAAGCACACTCAGTCAACAGCGACCACTTTATCAGCAGGAAAACGTACGGCTCGGTTCGTCCGCAGGCTTCCTTGATTAGAAAGTGAGGTGCCGTCAATCGATGTGTTCGCCTCTCCGACGACTCGCAGTGTTGCCGGACTCGTTCGGACTCGTGCGTTTCAAGTGACGACAACCAAGTGAAGCTGTGAGGCAACATCTCAAAGCTTCCACCTGTTGCTGTTCAGGTGAATTTTGCTTGTTTTTCAAGTTAAAAGATACCCCGAGCAACACCAGGTGGTTGAGCGCAAGTGGGCGGAGCTTAGGAAGACATCACAACTATGTTCGTCATTCAGTAACACAGAAGCAGCACAGCAGGAATGAGAGACACTCGCTGAGTAGTTCGCCAAAGTGGGGCGATCGAAGGACTTGGGTGGGGGGGGGGGGGGGGGGGGTGAGGTGCTGATGGGGCGGGGTGGGGTGGGGGGGGGGGGGTGAGAGACACAGACAATGATGATTTCTAATCTTTTGCGTTCCGTCTGAGAATGAGAGGGTCAGCCGCCAGCAGCAAGAGCTGCAGCAGCAGCAGCAGCTGCAGCCACTGAGTCTGAGTGAAGGTGAATCACACACAGACGTGATGAAGAGGGAGATTCATCCCCAGCGGCCCGCGGCGGTTCAGGAGCCGCTGGGTGGCCGACGCTCTTCACCAGGGACGGCCAATAGGATCCACTTCTACATGACAAACAACTTTTAATAAGAAGTAGAAGAGGGGGGGGGGGGTGAAGACAGCGTCCAGCAATGACATTATGGGTGACATTATGGGATGGCAGCACCGCACAATAAAAGTAAAGTGTCGGAGTGAGGAGGGGGTGGAGGTGAAGGAGGAGGAGGAGGTTGGGAGGTTGGGGGGGTGAGGAGGAGGAGGAGGAGGAGGAGGAAGAGGAGGAGGTGGAGGAGGAGGAAGTGGAGGAAGAGGAGGAGGTGGGGGAGGAGGTTGAGGAGGAGGAGGTGGAGGGGGGGGGTTGCCATGGCAACCGACTGGAACACTCCGTCTCCAGGGAAACAGGAAATGTCACCACTGAAGAGGCTGGTGGGGGGGGCAGTGCAGGTATGCAGGTGCTGCGCCGACAGCCACTCACATGATCACATGATCTCTGGACTTCCTGTTCAATCAAATGAATCACCTTCACATCTTTGCCACTCAGTTCACCTTCCAGGTGTGTTTTCTGTTTCCCTCTGAAAGCTCCAGTTCTTCCTGTCCAGTGTGTTGCTCACTGATTGGACCTCCAGTGCTCCCTGTTGCTCACTGATTGGACCTCCAGTGCTTCCTGTCCAGTGTGTCTCTGACTCTTATCTCCAGGCTGGAGGGTGAAGGTTGTTGACTGGCTGAAACAGATGAGTTGTGTTACCCTGCGGGGCCGACACACACAACGCAGTCACACTCTTTCCAATGTGTCTTCCAGTTTGAGAGTGTGTGTGTGTGTGTGTGTGTGTGTAGCCAGCTAAATGCTGAATGCTAAGTGCAGCTACATTTCTCCTGTGTGATGCCTCATTTATTCCCTCCTTGTTGTGGTTGTTGTCTGCGTGCTGCGCTTGATTAAACTGAACCTGCTGCTGCTGCTGCTGCTGCTGCTGCTGCTGCTGCTGCTGCTCAACGCAGAGCCTGGTTGAGTTCGACCTTGGCAAACGACCCAGCGGCCCCTAAAAAACACCACCTGCTGCTACACACCCATCACACCCATCATCTCCAACCATCTCCAACCATCACTCTGCTGAGACCAACATACAACAAACACAGGTGTGTGTGTGTGTATGTGGTGGGGGGGGGGTGCAGAAGGGGAGGGGTTCTGGGTGGTGGGGAGTTGAGGGGAGGAGGGGTTGCCTTTGCCAGCCAAAGTCATTTCTTCTATGACCTTTCAAACAAATCAGCGCGGACGACAGCAAGGCCTGGATGGATCACTGAGAATGGGACACATTTGTATCACTTAAAGCTTTCATCCCAGCAGACACTCATCTATTATTCCCACTTCCATTTTACTACTTTCCCTCGCCATCACCCGCCCGCTTGCTCGCCCTGCTCGCTCGCTTGCAGACTGGCAACATGAGCAAACACAACAACCCTGTCTGGGCTCAGCAGCAGCAGCAGCAACAGCAGCAGCAGCAGCAGCAGCAGCAGCTCCCAATTCTGATTTCTGATTTTATTTCCATCCTGTCTCTGTGTTTAGACGCTGGTATGAGAGGAGGAGGAGGAGGAGGAGGAGAAGAGGAGAGGGGTGGAGAATGGAGGTGGGAGTGGGGGGGGGGGGTAGTTTGTGTTGAAGGCAGCCTGCTGGCTGCAGAAGATCCAACGATCTCAATGTCTGGCGACTCTCTGACTTTACACCGGCTGAGTCTGAGCTCCTGGACGTCTGTCTGTCTGTCTGTCTGCCTGCCTGCCTGCCTGTCTGTCTATCTGTCCGTCCATCTGTCTGCCTGTCTGCCTGTCTGTCTGCCTGTCTGTCTTTCACCTTGCGGCCCCTCCCTTGCTCCCTCGCTCGCCCTGTGCTGAGCGATGAGCCAGACTCGGTGACACTGATGTGTTTCTCGGGAGGGATGTGTTTTCTGCAGGTAAAACACCTGGAGGCTGAAAAATCACCCTGCGGTGAACAGAGTGAGACTCAATGTGCTGTGGTGGGTGTGTGTGTGGGTGGGGGGGCACTGGACTGAGGGTCTCTCTGCAGGAGGAGGAGATGAAGGGAAGAAAATGTTGGTGATTCTTTGATCTTTGTTTCCCACTTTCTGTTGGTGGTTTTGAGACAGACAGACAGACAGACAGAGACAGACAGACAGACAGACAGACAGACAGACAGACAGACTGGCTGACAGTCAGACAGACAGACTGACTGACTGACTGACTGGCTGACAGTCAGACAGACAGACAGACAGACAGACAGACAGACTGACTGATTGACTGACTGACAGTGGGAGGAAGTGGAGAGTAGCAAGCCTTTCAGATGAGTCAACATCCCTCACTTGGTGAGCAAACAGGGCTTCACATGAAGTCATACCTGAGTTGTTGATCTGCTTGGAAGCTGGACGCTGAATATTTGTCCTCAAAAAACATTCAAGCAAAAAGTGAACAGCACCAATGGACCCTGTTGACGACACCATGCGAGCAGTACAGAGGTATTTTGTTTTGTTTTTCAGTACATTGCTACTGGACAGTACTGGACTGGACTGCGATGGCTAGAATTCTCTCCGTCTGTGAAACTCATTCTGTGACTGACTGTCACCAAAGGTGTGAGTCCCTGATTGTTGGACTTTTCCAGCCGTCCCTGGAAGTCTTTTGCAGATGTTTGGCAGCAGTGTGTTGGCGAGGAAAGCTGTCGACCTCTCGACGTGGTAAACATCTTCCCCTCAGAGCGCTGCTGCACGTGTCCTGCAGGGGGCGTGGTGTGCTGGGATGTGGTGCTGATCAAAGTAGGTCACGGTCACATCCAGCCTGGAGGGGTGGGGGGGAGATGACAGATCTGTCTGTCTGTCTGTCTGTCTGTCTGTCTGTCTGTCCATCAACCTCCTCCTGTCGTCAGGAGATTAGAGGAGAAGGAAAAAAATCAGGGGGAAAAAAACGCAGCCACGCGGAGGTCGATTGTGATGTTGACCACCAGGTGGCAGACTCACAGTGGGGGGTGTGATATGTTCTGTTCCTCATTAACACTCATTGACTGAGGAGCTTCTTTCCCTTAGGACCCCAGTGTACCACCTCAACCACCTCCACCTCCTCTCCAGCCAATCACACACAGGGGCGGAGCCTCGTCACTGATGCCCAGCTCTTGTTCGTGTCTTGGACCTCCTTCAATCTCCTCTGGGTGAGAAGTTTCTGTACGTCTAGATTTTTCTACTTCCTGTGGGGTTTCAGCACCAAAGACTTTGATGGTATCATCTTCACAGTAGACGTTCTTCTGATCGACTCAGTTCACTCAACATTTGAGTCTATTACTAAATAAAGTCAGGAGGGAAAAGCAGGAGGAGGAGCAGCGCCACCTAGCCGTCTTCATAAGAAACAGAGGGACTAAAGTTTGGAGAGGTGGTGGAGGAGAAGAGAGCTTCTCTCCTCCTTCCTCTTCTTCTTTGGTTTGGCCTCACTCACTCACGCTTTCCTTCTTTCCTTTCCAGCTCGCCATTAATCAGCTGCTAGATTTGTCATCCAAATTTAGTGGCAGTCCGTCATCAGCAGAGCGTTTATACATCATTACTTTGCTAAGAATAAATTCATTTAAAAAAATCCCTCCCAGTCATTAACACCTTACATACGGCCAATATCCCAAGACTTCATTACTCAAGTAATCTAGAGACTCATCTCTCCTCACATGTCTGCAAATCCAATTACTGCTTTATCAAATTGGATTTTGCTGTTATTATTTTTATTTCTTATTTTATTTTTGCAAGGCATCAGGGACGATGAACCCGGTGCAATTTAATCTGGCCGTGGAGGAGAGATGTGTTGTTTTCCTCACGGCAGCGGCAGGCAGTCAAAGGGCAGCGCAGCTCCACCACTGCTGGGACAATTTAATCAGATTACAGCGCAGCTCCAAGGTGTGCAGAGGACATCTGCATGCTGAGGAAGAGTGAGTAGGACAGCAGGAGCTGCAGCTGCACACACACACACACACACACACACACACACACACACTCACACACACACACCAGATCACTGTGTTTACACTCAAGGCACAGAGAGATGGAGATGACTTTCCACCATCAGCGTCATTGTCTTCAAAAGCTCAATCATCAAACTGCTGCTGATGCTCCTCCCTCAACTGCCATTGGTTGGAGACAGAATCTGTCTGGAACCAAAGGATCCGAGCGAGAGAGAGAGAGAGAGAGAGAGAGAGAGAGAGAGAGAGAGAGAGAGAGAGAGAGAGAGAGAGAGAGAGAGAGAGAGAGAGAGAGAGAGAGAGAGAGAGAGAGAGAGAGAGAGCTCTCAATAGCAACGGAGCAGTAAAACATTTTTCTCTCTCAAGTTTTTTTTTGAAGAGAAAAATCCCCAGAGATGTTGTGTCCATCCTGAATGACACTCTGAGTGACACTCCAGCTAGAGCCACTCTCCAGGGACAGAAAACAGAGAGCAGGAAGAAAGAGCAGAAAACTAAACTTCTTTTCTTCTCTGCTCATTGATGTTCCTGCGGCGCAGAACCTGCTTTGTTTCCGCAGTGCACAAAATGAAAATAAGAGAAGAAAAATCAGGCAGCCAATGGTGGGAGAAAGGGGGGAGGAGGAGGGATGGAGAGGGAGGAGGGAAGTGGAACATCTTGTTAATGTGCCGACTGGAGTCAAAGTTGAGGGTGAGTGAGTGAGTGAACCCAGAGACCAGAGAGTTCCAACCAATGGATGGACAGGAGTGGAGGAGTGGAGGAGGGGAAGGAGGTGGAGAAGGGAGAGGAGGTGGAGTAGGACCATGAGCGAGTGCGTTTGTGAGGAAGTTCATGATGGAGCGCCTCGGTACGTTCCTCCATCCCTCCACCAGCATGGTGTCTTGTTGCTGCCTCACTTCCAACCACTTCCCATCATTCCACCTTCTTGTTCCTGCGACCAAATGAAAAGCTGCTGCTGTGTCGTCCTCCGCCCTCTCCAATCATCTTTTCTCTCACCCTCGTCCTCAAAATAAGAGAAGGAAATGAAAACACACCTTTTCCCATCACTTTCCTCTTCATTCGAGTGCTCTGCAGCCGTCTGAAATTCATATTTATGCTAATATTCTGCACCTCTTTGTGCCTCTGCTGCCTCACACGGCTAGAATTAATGACGCCGCATTGGCGCTAATGTTTGCTGCGTTTCATTAGCTGCCATGTCTTTAATTTCCAATAAACACAGTGATTAGAGGCAGGTATCCGGGGAGATGGGGCCTGGCAGGCTGCTGCTGCGCTAACAGCTGTAACCAAATCTGCACGGAGGCAACGGCGGTCGAGGAGGACGCTCGCTGTCACCCAGGGAGTCGTGGAAATGAAGTACCTGCAGCACCGGGAGGGGGTGGGGGGTGAGACCAAGACCTTCATTTCAAAATGTGGAAATGTTTATGGTCAAGGCCACTTTCATTTCTGCTTCTCTTCCTTTTTAGATACGGTGCACTGTGGCGTTCTCGTACTGGAGGGTCTGGGTCTGGGTCTGGGTCTGGTCCAGGTCTCGATCAAGACCAGTCGACACTCCGTCAATCACACGGTAATCTGGGCCAACCTCGATGCTCTCTCGCCTTGACGACAGCGCTACCTTTCAGAATCCCCTTCAGTTGCAGCCTCCAAAGGCTTCAACAGACATTGCCCCCCCCCCCCATGACAAGCGTGTGTGGGACTGCCAGTGAGCACACAGGGCAGCGTTTTATTATTATTAGGATTGATCCCACAGATTCCTGCCGAGCTTCCTGTTCTGAGAGCCAACCAATTTACCATCGTGACCTTTCAATCTGTAAAACACATCCCTGGGCCGCTCACAGCACACAGGTACCTCAGCTGTCTGCCTGCACACCTGCTGCACTCACCTGAGAGGTCCCTTCACCCCAGCACCCCTTCAGGGCAGCGGGAGATACAAATGGACAGAGGGGAAACAAGCAAAGGTCTCAGGAAGACAGGAAGTGTCAGATTCTTTCCACAGAAAGGAGAAGAAGCCATGTGACCTCCTACTGCTGTTCACTTGGAGCTGCAGTGCTGCAATGAGATGATGGGGCAGCACACAGCGAGGTCTCTGATTGGCTGAACCGAGGCGCCTCATCTAACAGCAGCGAGCAGCGAGACGCTGAAGTGTAGGTGGATTCTTCAAGGTTGAAACGCTTCGACGGTGCTTTCAGGAAGCGCAAGAGGCGACAATATAATTATTAAATGTGTGTACATGTACACAGTTGAGGCCAAACTGATTAACCCCCCCCCCCACTTCTCCCTGGAAATGAACATTGGCAACAGATGTTTACGCTGTAATTTGTTTCCAAACTAACAAAGATAAAATGTTCACTAAATCTGACAGAGATATTTTATTGATACACTGAGTTAAAACTACAAAGGGCAAAACTCCCCTGATCACCACGAGTCAATAGTGTATGAGCCTTTCTGAGCCACAACTGAACACGACCTCTGACCTCTGACCTCTGAGTCGTTCTTCAGCAGGTCGACGCTGCTTTCCTCCGGCATGTTGGACCATGATTCCATTGCACATTGTTCCAGCCGGTCCAACTGGGTGGGTTCCAAGCATGGACGTCCACAAAGATTCTAAACTGAGGTCCGGTTCGGGTCTGGCTCTGGCTTTGTGCGGGCCACCCCAGGACCTTGGGATTGCTTTGGGTTCATATCTTGTTGTACGACCCAGCAACGACAGCTCGACAGATTTCTGCATATCATCCCTCAAAATATCATCAGGATTTTCTGTTGTCATGTCATGCACCCAACTGTAGCGCTCGTTTCCACGTGACCAGTGTTGTGTTGTTCTCATTAAAAAGTCTCTTATTGTGCTGTTTGTCCTATCTGGTTTATTTTTAGCCACATTTTGAAAAGTCTATTATCTAATTACAAGAAAGCTGTTTTTTTTACCTAAAAATTGTATTTTGTATCATTGTATTTTTGGTGCTCAGGACTCTGCACGATTGAAGCTTCATGTATTCATTGGATTGAACTGCAGAACCTTTCTTCACGTCTCTGCTCTTCATAACGTTCACAGTGTTCACACAGTTCAGACTCAGAACTCTGTGTCACACTTCACTTCCTGTCTGCAGCTAACACTGAGCTTCTGCACCTCCTCCGCACTCGTTTACCCAGTCATGCTAGGGTGAGCAGATCCCAACTTACCAGATGTGGGACACAGTGGGACCCAGCAGTGACCCTCAGTGACCCCTCAGGGACCCTCAGTGACCCTCAGTGACACCTCAGTGACCCTCAGTGACCCCTCAGTGACCCTCAGTGACCCCTCAGTGACACCTCAGTGCCCCTCAGTGACCCTCAGTGACCCTCAGGGACCCTCAGTGACACCTCAGTGCCCCTCAGTGACCCCTCAGGGACCCTCAGTGACACCTCAGTGACCCTCAGTGACCCCTCAGTGACCCCTCAGGGACCCTCAGTGCCCCTCAGGGACCCTCAGTGACCCTCAGTGACCCCTCAGTGACCCCTCAGGGACCCTCAGTGCCCCTCAGTGACCCCTCAGTGACCCCTCAGTGACCCTCAGTGACCCCTCAGTGACCCCTCAGTGACCTCTCAGTGACCCCTCAGTGCCCCTCAGTGACCCCTCAGTGACACCTCAGTGACCTCTCAGTGACCCTCAGTGACCCCTCAGTGACCCCTCAGTGACCCTCAGGGACCCTCAGTGACCCCTCAGTGACCCCTCAGTGACCTCTCAGTGACCCCTCAGTGACCCCTCAGTGACCTCTCAGTGACCCCTCAGTGCCCCTCAGTGACCCCTCAGTGACCCCTCAGTGACCTCTCAGTGACCCCTCAGTGACCCTCAGGGACCCTCAGTGACCCCTCAGTGACCCTCAGTGACCCTCAGTGACCCCTCAGTGACCTCTCAGTGACCCCTCAGTGACCCTCAGGGACCCTCAGTGACCCCTCAGTGACCTCTCAGTGACCCCTCAGTGCCCCTCAGTGACCCCTCAGTGACACCTCAGTGACCTCTCAGTGACCCCTCAGTGCCCCTCAGTGACCCCTCAGTGACCCTCAGTGACCCCTCAGTGACCCCTCAGTGACCCCTCAGTGACCCTCAGTGCCCCTCAGTGACCCTCAGTGACCCCTCAGTGACCCTCAGTGACCCCTCAGTGACCCCTCAGTGACCCTCAGGGACCCTCAGTGCCCCTCAGTGACCCCTCAGTGACACCTCAGTGACCTCTCAGTGACCCCTCAGTGCCCCTCAGTGACCCCTCAGTGACCCTCAGTGACCCCTCAGTGACCCCTCAGGGACCCTCAGTGACCCCTCAGTGACCCTCAGTGACCCTCAGTGCCCCTCAGTGACCCTCAGTGACCCCTCAGTGACCCTCAGTGACACCTCAGTGACCCCTCAGTGACCCTCAGTGACAGTTACCAGTGCATCCACAGTAGTCTTGATAGTAGGAAGAATGGAGTGTGGGCTTATTTGTCACTTGGCTCTTGAGCAACAGGTGTTTTTAACTCCACACAAGCAGGTGCGAGCACATCTGGAACTATGGATGTTGCTTTTGTACGGCCACATGCCATTTTCAGAGTCTGGAACTCTAACTGATGACAGCTTCCTGCCAGTCTTCTGACCTGTGCGACACGGTGTGATAAACGCTGCTTATTTCAGCAGCTGTTACCTTGTCTGCCTAACCCTAACCCTAACCCTAACCCTTTGGTTTTAGTAGGAAGCTGTGCATAGAGTGTGAAGCCTCCTTTTGAGCAGCATGCTTATTGTGAGTCTGGCATTGTGTGTGTCGCTTCACGAGGTTTTCTCCTCCGTGTGCAGTGTTGAAGCACTACGGTCACGCCAGCCGCGCTTGGGAAAAGCTCAGTCACGCTGTCTATAATCTGGCGTGTGCGTCTAAACCACCTCACACGGTAAAGCGTGGGAGCGCTTTCGTGGTGCATTCAGGGACACCTTGTAAACTCTTGAAGCAATATCTAGAAAACAATTAGATTTTTTTTTTCATTTTTACGCCAAAGTGCTACAGTGAATGGAGCTGCAGCTCTAATCCGTCATTCATTCAACACATTCCAAACCATCCATCTTATCCCATGTGATGCTGCCAGGTGGCGCTGCTACCTGGCAGCCAGTGTGTCCACACAGTGACCTTCCACACCCACATCAACCAAGACCCACTCATGGACGGTGATGGGAGGAAGTCAGAGGTCCTGGAATGAACCTGCACACACACACACACACACACACACACACACACACACAGCTGCTCATCGTTTTGTCCCTCTGCAACTAAAAAGGTTCCATCTCCATCCCGCCAGTCTGAGAGCACCACTGGGCTGGAGGCTGGAGAGAGGGGGATAGAGGGATGGAGGGATGGAGGGAAGGGGGAGGAGGGATGGAGGGATGGGGGGATGGGGGGATGGGGGAGGAGGGAAAAAAAGAAAAAAGTAATTGGCTGAAAAGTGAAATGACTTTCTGGGGCCTATCGTTAAAAAGAAATATTCCCCAATTATGAGCACACACACACACACGCGCACACACACACACACACACACACACACACACACACACTCACACTCACTCTGTCTTTCTTGGCAGAAGTTTTATTTCCAGGTCGTCCAATGAAATCATTGCTCTGAGTGTGATGTTGAAGTCCCTCCCTCAATGTTTCTCTCTGTTGTTGTTGTTGTTGTTGTTGTTGTTGTTGTTGTTGTCTTGGCATGACGGTCGTGGACGTGTCTTCATGAGTTTTTCCTTGTGATGATGAATACACGTGTGTAGATGGTCTGCAGCCAGAAGACACTGGGAGGAGCCCAGTGGGAGGAGCCCAGTGGGGAAAATGTGTTTTACTTTCCACGAGGTCACTTTTCAATTGAGCCGTTTAAATGTGAGCGTACTGTCGCTCGCAACAAAACAACTTTGGGATCAGTGGGGGTTCATGATTATACCTGTGTGTGTGTGTGTGTGTGTGTGTGTGTGTGTGTGTGTGTGTGTGTGCCTAACTCTAACACCCTTCAGGCAGGTGTAATGAGTGTACAGCAGTGACCTCAGTCTCTGTGCTTCTCAGGCTGATTGAGTCCCAGTGGTCTGAGCTGAGCCCGTTCATCTCCATCACACACACACACACACACACACACACGCACACACACACACACCAGGCCACGCCTCCTCACCATTTTGCCACCTGCTGATTTGCTGCCTGTCTCATATTTTCCTCATCCAGCAGCCTTCTGTCTCCGTTCATATTTTAATATTTCTTCTCCTCGGGTTTTTTGCAGTCGTGAAGTTTTTCTAGGAATATTTTTCCTTCTGATCGACAGCGGCGACGTTCTTTCATTTTCTGCACAGTTCATGCAAGACCTTCAAGATCCAAACCTCCCTCCTGGCCTTCAATTGGTTCAGAAGTATTGAGTTGAGGGTTGATGTGATGATGATGATGATGATGAAGATGATGGTGATGATAATGAAGATGATGATGAAGTTGATGATTAAGATGGTGATGATGAAGATGATGGTGCTGATGATGGTGCTGATGGTGATGATGGTGATGAAGATGATGATGGTGATGATGGTGATGGTGATGATGGTGATGAAGATGATGATGATGGTGCTGATCATGATGATGATGGTGATGATGATGATGATGATGATGATGATGATTAAGATGGTGATGATGAAGATGATGATGATGGTGATGAAGATAATGATGATGATGATGATGATGATTATGGTGATGAAGATGATGATGATGGTGCTGATCATGATGATGATGATGATGGTGATCAAGATGATGATGATGATGATGATGGTGATGATGATGATGATGATGGTGCTGCTGATGATGATGATGGTGATGATGATGATGATGATGATGATGATGATGATGATGATGGTGATGGTGATGATGGTGGTGATGAAGATGGTGATGGTGATGATGATGGTGCTGATCATGATGATGATGATGATGGTGATGATGATGATCATGATGATGATGATGATGATGGTGATGATGATGATGATGATGATGATGATGGTGATCAAGATGATGATGATGGTGATGGTGATGATGATGATCATGATGATGATGATGATGATGGTGATGATGATGATGATGATGATGGTGATGGTGATGATGGTGGTGATGATGGTGGTGATGAAGATGGTGATGATGATGAAGATGGTGATGAAGATGGTGATGATTCATAATAAATCTTTCTGTTGTGAACAGAGCAGCGAGCGAGCTGCACACAATGACCCACAATAGACCAACAAATAAATACAATACATGGACAGGTTGCATATTGAGGCTGAAAATCAGCTTCTGAAACACCAGTAGCTGCCGCTCCTTGAGGCAGGCGGCGCTTCGTCTGCCTCAAATCTTACTGCAGGAAGTGGAGACTCAGAGACGCACACACGATGATCTTTCATGAAGATCAAGACCTGGAACAACGAAATGTTGTGCGTTTATAAGACAATGTGCATCTGCAGTGGCCGTGTCGTCTTTTTGGTTTTGATGTGAAGGTTGTCCAATACCCCGTGACCCTGAAGAGGAGTCAGCGGGTATAGAAGATGAATGAATGAATGAAGGTTATATAATAATATTAAGACGACGCCAGGGTTCTGTTGAATAAATACAGCCGTGCTGGGAGACACAAATGGACCAACACATTTCCATACACACATGTGGGAGGAGCTAAATTAACACCAGCAGGAGGCAGAGCAGAGCAGCAGTGCAGGGCAGCGGAGGAGTAGGAGGAGGGAGAGGTGGAGGAGGAGGGGTTAGGGTTAAGGGGAGGATAAGCACCTCCTAGAGAGTCATCAGCTAACATTGCTAACAACGCTAACGTCACGGCAAAATAAATAAACAAGTAAAAAAACTCCAAGGAGGAAGGTGAGATGTTTCCATCCAGAGGAGGACTGTGTGTGTGTGTGTGTGTGTGTGTGTGTGTGTGTGTGTGTGTGTGTGTGTGTTGGTCTGGGCTCTTATCTCCGCCTGCAGCTCTGCTCACATTCCTTCTCTCTGCGTGGGGTTTATCTGCCATCGCTGTCAATCATAGATCAGGGAACCTGCAGCAGCTCAGCCAGGCTGACCCCCCCCCCCCCAAACACACACACACACACACCAGCTGCACCTATGACACCCTGCACCAGAGCTCACAAACCCAACAAGCAGTTGTGAGAAACACGAGTTGCAGCGTCAGTGGTGCAAAGTCAACCTGGACCACAGCTTCTCCTGTTGGAGCCTCTCAGTGAGGTCAGGACCACCAGGACCACCAGGACCACCAGGACCACCAGAGTCCACCAGGACCACCAGGACCACCTGGACCACCAGGACCACCTGGACCACCAGGACCACCAGGACCACAGCTTCTCCTGTTGGAGCCTCTCAGTGAGGTCAGGACCACCAGGACCACCAGGACCACCAGGACCACCAGGACCACCAGAGTCCACCAGGACCACCAGGACCACCAGAGTCCACCAGGACCACCTGTTCTGACTGAGGTCAGCAGTGAGCGTAGAATACAACAACTATCATTCATTCAAGTTACAAACATTGCAAATGATGAGAAAATGTAGTCAGCACACGGCTCTGTGTGATTTGAACTATTTCCATTTCCATAAATGCATGGAAAGCCTTCAGTCAACCACAGACAAAACATCATCAAACACATTTTGTGGCTATTTTCAAGTCCACCAGTAAAATGCATTGTGGGATTATTTTTAAAGCTCTGCCTGTGTAACTGCAGCATGACTGTGGTTCAAAAAATATAAAGTTTGTTGTCGTTAAAAAGTGTTGTGTTGAGGTGAAGAAAACATCCATTAGCATCATGACGAGTCAAGCTGACAATGCTTCAGCCTGATGCGTGCACTGCTGTGTTTTGCTTTGGACTCTGTGTGGATGGAGGAGCGTTCACATCTTCACCTCACTTCACTTCAACAAATGCTTTTAAATTGTCTGAGATCAAAACTTCCAAGCAGAATGACTTCAGTTCACCGCAAAGTGACTGTGAGGGTGTGTGTGTGTGTGTGTGTGCATGTGTGTGTGCGTGTGTGTGTGTGTGTGTGTGTGTGTGTGTGTGTGCATGTGTGTGTGCGTGTGTGTGTGTGTGCGTGCGTGTGGCATTGTGGTTTCCTAAGGCTGACCTCCAGGAGGGATGTTGGCCTGGGGCGTAGGTCACAGGTCAGAGGTCACTTACCCCTGGTAGAGTCTTCTGTTCGTGCAGGGCACTCTGGGCTTTCAGGGCCGACTCTCTGGCACAGTACGTTAGAAAGGCACAACCTGCAGGGGGCGACAGAGAGACGCTGCAGTCAGCCTGCTGACTGGAGAACATTCACTGCACTGTGGTGCAGTCTTTGGAAGTCAGCCCCTCGTGACGCTGCAAAGGGCTCAGACAGTAAACACCAGTTAGTAACAGATTGTGATTGGCTACAGCAGGTATGCCCAAAGTCCGGCCCGCGGGCCAAATCCGGCCCGCCAACTGATTTGAAGTGGCCCACGTCTTGTCTGTGAAAACACGACGCCATCTCAGCAGGACCAGAACCATCGCCATCTCCAACGCTCGCCCCCGCACCCCCCCGCGCCCCCGTCACCGGATCTCCACGGTGTCGGGGGAGGCGGGGGGACTAGTTTTACCTGGTGACCTCTGGTGACCTCTGGTAACTTGTAGTTATCACGGTGGACCTTATTTCTCCAAGCACAGCTGTCATGTGACCACATTGCTCCCCTGCAGATCTCAGTGACCGCAGCGTACACTTTGTTTTTATTGAGCGCCGCTTCTCCTTCTTTCCCAGTTGAACAATGGAGGCTGCGGGGGGGAATTATCAGTGGGAATTATCACTGGAAACCCATGTGAACAAAGAGCAAACTGTTCAATCAAAGAGTGAACACATTGAAGACAAAGAGACGGAAGACAGCAGGGAGGCTCCAGCAGACCCCCGGGACCCTGAGTAGGAATAAGCGGGTATAGAAGAATGGATGGATGGATGGATGGATGGATGAATGAATGGATGGATGAATGATGATGATGATGATGATGATGATGATGAGACGGATGACTTGCAGAGCAGCACCCACACTGCACCCTGTTCACAAGGCACCTTGCAGCTTTCACATTTCTGGGTCTTGATGTTAAATAGAGTAAAACACAGACGTGGGGGGAGGGGCTTACGAATGACCAGAGGTCCCCAGGTTTTATTAATCCCGTGATTCGCCTGTTTATCATCGTTTTGCATTTGGAAAAGGTAAAGCAAGCGGTCGAGTTCTCAACACAAAGTTTCCTCTGGAATATAATGAGCAACATCTGGAGCGTCGTCCTGCAGTGTGACTTCACAGCTGCTGACACTTCATCAGCACCGCCATTGACTTCAAGTCAGAGCTGTTCACACAAACACATTATCATTATTATTAATATTATTATTATTATTATTATTATTATTATTATTATTATTATTATTATTATTATATCTAGTGGCATCAACCTGGAGCTGCACTGAGGTCAGTGCAACACAACCGTCAGTGCCAGAGTGAGTCCAGAATGAAAGAGTGAGTCCAGCAATAAAGAGAGTGAGATTTCTCTCTCACTTATTCTCTGCAAACAGACCAGAAGTTTCAGTCTATTGGCTCCCTGTGAGTGAGTGAGTGAGTGGGGAAACTATTCTTGCATGAACTGCAGTGAGTAAAATATAATAGTAAAGAATAAAATCGGTCGTCGCTGTTTTATTTTCTGATG
Source organism: Nelusetta ayraudi (assembly GCF_046127955.1). NCBI lineage: Eukaryota > Metazoa > Chordata > Actinopteri > Tetraodontiformes > Monacanthidae > Nelusetta > Nelusetta ayraudi. The sequence continues at coordinate 45,097 of NW_027466331.1, read as the reverse complement.
TGATTTTTTGATGAGAGAGAAACAAGAAAATCATTTGAACCTGGAAGTGAATTCTGACTGAGAGAATAGTTTGGCTGATTTCCTTTTCTTTCAAAACTGATTTTCCATCTAAAGAGTGAGAAAATGATGAGATGGGTTCTCTCTTGAGGGTCAGGTGACCTGACAACTGGAATCAGCAGAAACCACAGTGAGAAATGAGACAGGCAGACAGACAGACAGACAGACAGGCAGGCAGGCAGGCAGACAGACAGACAGAAAGGCAGACAGGCAGGCAGGCAGACAGGCAGACAGACAGACAGGCAGACAGACAGGCAGGCAGACAGACAGACAGGCAGGCAGGCAGGCAGGCAGGCAGGCAAGCAGGCAGACAGACAGACAGGCAGGCAGGCAGGCAGGCAGGCAGGCAGGCAGGCAGACAGACAGACAGACAGACGGGCAGGCAGGCAGGCAGGCAGGCAGACAGACAGGCAGGCAGGCAGACAGACAGGCAGGCAGGCAAGCAGGCAGACAGACAGACAGACAGACGGGCAGGCAGGCAGGCAGGCAGACAGACAGGCAGGCAGGCAGACAGACAGGCAGGCAGGCAAGCAGGCAGGCAGGCAGACAGACAGTCGACAGACAGACAGACAGACAGACAGCATTTTCTGAGGGCCACAATTTCTTCAAGTTTTATTCAAGGCAATTACAAAAAACTCACAAAGACGTGAGAGGCGAAGGGTTAGGGTGCACCCCCCCCCCCACACACACACACACACACACACACACACACACACAGGAAATTGTGTTTTTGTTTTCAAAGTGATCTGATGCATGCAATACACCTGGAAGTGGAGGAATCGACTCACTTGTACGAGATTCTGCTTCATTGGTGCAGAACTGAAGCACATCAACCCGGCCCACTTCCTGTTTCCTTCCTGCTAACAGCACCGTTAGCTGCGTAACATCTGTTTTTTTGCTTGAGTGCTGACTGTGTTAGACCCCCCACCCCCCTCCCCCGCCCCCCCACCTATAAGAGGTCAACTGGAGACTTTAAACTGCAGCTGCAGCTTCACTTCCTGCTCTGTGACTCCAGCAGCAATTTGTCTCCTGCTGAAACCTTCAGAGGCCCAACAATGTAGCACTGCAGACACGCACACCAATTGAAATGACTGACACTAAACTCAGTCCAAGCCAAAGCAGCAGCAGCAGCAGCAGCAGCTGAGGACCACTGAGGTTTGATGGTGATTCTCTCTGTGGTCTCGTTAACTGCAGGTGATCATCATCTGCAGTTAACGACCTCATGATTACTGTCAATGTCGCTGTAGATGGAGCTCATTGATGCCAGACTGTCCATCACCTCAATGTGTTCTGATCGTGTTCTGAGCGTCGCTGCCTGACTTCAGGGCCGTTATTTGAATCAAGATGTAGAAACAGCTGGAAAACAATAGATTTGATTCTGTGAACAGATGTTGTGACCAATGGGGCTCTCGCACTGACGACCAGTTGACCCCAGTTGCCATCACTCACTGCAACATCACAGTGAGGTCGTTGCTAATTCTGCTTCAGTGTGAAGTGTGAGGTCTGTCAATACACAGATTCTAAACACCCGGCTCCACGTGACTGTCGCTGCTCCGCCTCCTCTGCTGTACTGCAGACGGCTGCGGTGAGTGACAGCAGAGACGATCGGCTGAATTGATCGTCAATCATTGATCGACCAGACGCTCCAGCAGATCATCTATTAACTAACGACTCTGACCCCATGTTCTCTCTCTGGCGCCACCTGGCTGCCGTCCACAAGTGCAGTGAGACACAGGAACAAGAGCAGGAGTAATAATAAAGAAGGGGGGGCTCATCTGTATAATGCACCGGTGAAATCTTATTAAATAATAAAAAATACATCTGTAGTGCAGCAGCCGTTTTCAACAAAGTGACTTTGAATGGATGAAGAGGAATGAGAGGAGGAGGAGGAGGAGGAGGAGGGCTGTTGTGTGTGTTGGGGGGTCTGGTTGGTCTGCCTTGGAGAGGAGGAGGATCATCATCATCATCATCATCATCATCATCATCATCATCATCATCATCATCCTTCCTGTGGCTAAGGACAGTCAGGAAAGACCAGGACGTCAACAGCACAAACTGACTGAAAAACATTTTAATCAATCACGAGGAGGAGGAGGAGAAAGAGGACGATGAGGAGGAGGAAGAGAAGGAAGAGGAGGAGGAGGAGAAGAAAGAGGAAGATGAGGAGGAGGAGGAGGAGAAGGAAGAGGAGGAGGAGAAGGAAGAGGAGGAGGAGGAGAAGGAAGAGGAGGAGGAGAAGAAAGAGGAAGATGAGGAGGAGGAGAAGGAAGAGGAGGAGGAGAAGGAAGATGAGGAGGAGAAGGAAGAGGAAGATGAGGAGGAGAAGGAAGAGGGAGAGGAGGAGGAGAAGAAAGAGGAAGATGAGGAGAAGAAAGAGGAGGAGGAGAAGGAGAAGAAAGAGGAGGAGAAGAAAGAGGAAGAGGAGGAGAAGAAAGAGGAAGAGGAGGAGGAAAAAGAGGGAGAGCTCCGCTATCATGCGAGACATTCAGCAGCAGCTCTGAACTGCAGACGGTGTAATAATAATACTCATAAAAACACCGTCTGGCTTTGACAAGCTGTGTGTGTGTTGGGTGGGGGGGGGGGGGGGGGTGAGTCATTTAAAGCTGCTTTAAAACTTCCCTAATTTCCCTCCACATCAACACCAACATCAAGCTGCTGCTGCTGCTAATAATAATAATAATAACAATAATAATAATAATAATAATAATAACAATAATAATAATAACTAAAAGCGGCCCCATCAGCCTCCAAACATTAATAAAACTATTATTAGTAGCGATTGATCCCGATTACTGTGTGTGTGTGTGTGTGTGTGTGTGTGTGTGTTTTCCGCCATGTATTGACGTCCGGAGGAGAAACAAATCGGGCGACGTAAATGTCCGCGTGAGGTCACATGGCCGCGGGAGCATCAGCTGTGAACTCGGTGCTCATTCTGGTCTGGCGGGAAAGAATTGGTGGGATTTTATTGAGTTTTTTGTTATTGTTGTTTTTTCAAAATAAAATCAGAGATGATTCCAGACAGATCCTCGCGCCACACACACACACACACACACACACACACACACACACACACACTCTTGCAGCGTGTGCGGACCGATGTAAACACACACACACAGGCGTTCTCATCTGGAAGTTCACGTGGGTGCGTTCACGTTGTGTCTGGACAACAAACCGCGCGCTCGCCGTCAACTCGTCCACGTGTTCTGCCCTCGCGCTCAAAATAACAAAACAAGCGGTGTGAAGTGCGTGGGCACGCGTGTGTGAAGGGAAAACAAAGTGTCCGTGTTTGTGCACGCGCGTGCGTGTCACCGTCTCCATCCAAACGAACGATGACAGTGAAGTGGGACAACGTGCCTAACACACACACACACACACACACACACCAGAACCTTTCTGTTTTATTCTAATCGAACTGACTCTACGAGACCAGAGAGTCAGTCAGACAGACAGACAGTCAGAACCGAGCCGAACCGGGGCGAGCCGAGCCGAGTCGAACCTTTATGCATGCCGGTGAATCGGTCCTTGAGCACCGTCAGCTCGTAGATGTGTCCGAACTCCTGGAAGAGCGGCTTGAGGTCCTTCTCGTCCAGGTTCCGAGGGATCTGACCCACGAACAGCTTGATGGCGTCCTGGTCCTTCATGGGGATGGTGCTGCTGCTGGTGCTGCTGCTGGAGCTGCTGCTGATGGTTCCGACGGTTCCGATGCTGCCGTTCAGCCCGTTCATCCTGCCTCCGCTGCTGCTGCTGCCGCTGTCCGTGGTGCTGAATCCATCCTGCGGCTGCACTGCTGCGCTGGCAGCGACTGTAGCCATCTTCCCAGTGACTGGAGCCTGACTGCCGCCTCTCTCCCTCCCTGCCGACCTCTCTCTACCACTCTCTCTCTCCCTCCCTCCCTGCCTACCTCTCTCTCTCCCTCCCTCCCTGCCGACCTCTCTCTACCACTCTCTCTCTCTCCCTCCCTGCCGACCTCTCTCTACCACTCTCTCTCTCCCTCCCTCCCTGCCTACCTCTCTCTCTCCCTCCCTCCCTGCCGACCTCTCTCTACCACTCTCTCTCTCTCCCTCCCTGCCGACCTCTCTCTACCACTCTCTCTCTCCCTCCCTCCCTGCCTACCTCTCTCTCTCCCTCCCTCCCTGCCGACCTCTCTCTACCACTCTCTCTCTCTCCCTCCCTGCCGACGTCTCTCTACCACTCTCTCTCTCTCCCTCCCTGCCGACCTCTCTCTACCACTCTCTCTCTCTCCCTCCCTGCCGACCTCTCTCTACCACTCTCTCTCTCTCCCTCCCTTCCTACCTCTCTCTACCACTCTCTCTCTCTCCCTCCCTGCCGACGTCTCTCTACCACTCTCTCTCTCTCCCTCCCTGCCGACCTCTCTCTACCACTCTCTCTCTCTCTCTCCCTCCCTGCCTACCTCTCTCTACCACTCTCTCTCTCCCTGCCGACCTCTCTCTACCACTCTCTCTCTCTCCCTGCCGACGTCTCTCTACCACTCTCTCTCTCTCCCTCCCTGCCGACCTCTCTCTACCACTCTCTCTCTCTCTCTCCCTCCCTGCCGACCTCTCTCTACCACTCTCTCTCTCTCCCTCCCTGCCTACCTCTCTCTCTCCCTCCCTCCCTTCCTACCTCTCTCTACCACTCTCTCTCCCTCCCTGCCTACCTCTCTCTACCACTCTCTCTCTCCCTCCCTCTCTCTCTCTACCACTCCCTCCCTTCCTACCTCTCTCTACCACTCTCTCTCTCTCTCCCTCCTTGCCTACCTCTCTCTCTCCCTCCCTCCCTTCCTACCTCTCTCTACCACTCTCTCTCTCTCCCTCCCTGCCTACCTCTCTCTCTCCCTCCCTCCCTGCCGACCTCTCTCTACCACTCTCTCTCTCTCCCTGCCTACACTGCATGAAAAGCCATGTATCCGGGCCGGAATATTCCTGTAAACTCCTGGATACAGCCCAGATATTCAGGAGTATCCCTGTTGTTACACAGACCGGAATACTCCTGGATACTCCTGGATACATACCAGTTTTGGTGGGGGCCACAGCTATTTGTATTTCACACCTGGTCTGTCTTGCCCCTCCTATAAAAACCCCTTCCCATTGGTCCAGTGTGTAGGGAGGAGCTTGTTATTTTTAATTTAAATTTACATATTTTTTTTAATTATTGTATTTATTTCATTCCTTTTATTTATTATTAGTAGTATATTATCATATGTATAATGTACATATATGTCACCCAAAAATGAATTACACACATGTTTTTCTGATCAAACAGTTTTATTTCAAAGGACAATAGAATAGAATAGAATACACACACAATACAAGCACTGCTGCTGCATGTGCCATTTAAAAGACACTGGTGGCCTTTGGCCTCAAGTCAATCAAGTCTCTGCCGGTGAGTTACAACATATTTCTGGTCAATGTCCAGGCTCTGCTGGAGCACACCACACAGTGTGGACAACTCTGCACTGCGGGGTGGAGGCCGGACAACCCACGCAGGCATTCCATCCGAGATGGAGTCCTCCTCTTGGGACATGAGGTCCACTGTTGCAGTCCCCCACAAGGCCTCTTCCCCAGTTTGGAGGACACCAGCTCTCGCATTGTACAGCTGCATAAGCACAGGGAAAACAGGAGTTAGACCACTGAACACATCAAAGTGGGGGAGAGTTAATAAAATTACTCTTAATTAAGTAATTTCCCCATGTTACTACATGTTACTACATGGGGACATGTGGTCTCACTCACTCTTCTCTTCCTTTGCCTCATGCGTGCAGCAATCCTGCTTTCCTCTTTCTTCTGCGATTCTCATCCTGGTTCTTCCTGTAACTGAATCGTCTCCAAGTCGGTCTTGCAGGATGCTAGAGACAAGAAATGGCTTTAATTCATTATCAAACTCAGCATATACAGTAGAGCGGTGTGAGAGAGAAGAGAGAAAGATGTTTTGATAAATGAAACTGATTTAAAGTCTCGGTTTATTTTATGTTTAGAGCCATTGGACATTGTGACTCACCCACTGTGACTTCAGGCTCCACATCCCAGAGCCAAGGAAACTTCCCTCCAAAGATGTGTTGTCACCCCCTGGTGGTGGTGGGGGGGATACACTGTGGAACAAAGGAAGCCAGGTGTTAGGAGGGTATAATGGCCTGGAGAAATGAAGGCACAGGCTGGAATTACACATGAAATAATATTTCCACCAACAAAAACCTTATCTTACCTTGTCTGTGGATCATATGTGTGCGTGTTGTTTTCGCCATTGTGCAACCTTCGCACAGCTTCCTGTAAAAAGAGCGGGAAAAAGTATGAAGGTTAATTTCACAATCACATGGGATAAAGTAACCTAATAATCGGTCCATTCCATAGGCACCAACGTAAAAGTGTAAAATATCAGTAATCATATATATATATATAAAAAACACACACAGACACACACACACACACACACACACACCGGGCAACTAAAACAAACTTACTGAAGCCTCTGGTGACCTTGAGTTCCTCTCTGACCTTGCAAAGCATCGACTCCATCCTGTCCAGCCGCTTATTTACAGTGTCCATGAACGCCTCCAGCTTTGTGAATACGGCCTTCACTGCGTTGGGACTGCTCATCTTCATGAAGGGCGCAGGAGAGGTGGAAATGCTTCCAAACTCTCCTGACTCCGCGGTGTTGCTGCAGGACATCCTCAGTGGGAAAAGAGCAACAACTACAGTGAACTATTGGAGTTGGTTGTTACTGTGGACGTAGTTCGCGCTTCACCCCTGACGTCGGACGAAACGCTCCCATTGGTTGATTACAGTCACGTGTCTCCACTGAAGCGTGAAGTAGAACAATGGCAGGTCACACTGCATGTGGAATGTGTTCTCAAAGGTAAATGGCTCACTTGGCAGAGACATTTGCGGAAGTCTGCGGCAAAATAAAGATCGATAGAACTCTCTTGGATTAAACGTGAATTTATTTTGGGAGCAAATTCACGTTTGTTTGCGTTCAGAACCGTAAACTACGACGCTGCAGGCAGCACCGCTGTGCCGCCCATTCACCACGACTACGTACTGGCTGCGCAGAGTCAAGGGCGGCGCTTGCGGACAGGCAAGCCACGCAGTTGCTCTGGGCCCACCCACTGGGGGGGGGGCTCCTAGGGCTGCCAGAATGAACACCACAGCAACAACAACAATGCGCAATTTGCAATGACATGACACGGCAGCAGCAGACCCCCCCCCCCTTGTAGGACCCCGCCCCCTCTGCCTTCAGCCTGCACCTGAACACGTAGCGCGCGACAAGCGATACTGATCACGTCACACTTTCTGTCACAGTTTGCAAACTTGCCAAAACTTGCTTGTGCAGCCAACATGAAGAAGAGTTCTGGTGGGAAACAGCGCTGAAGTCCCGCGGACCCGCGGAAGTATCCTCGCGACTCTGTCTCTTGTTGGTTTGGTTCCTTTACCTAATATCATGCTACCACACCACGTGTTCGTTGAATGAAGATAGTAGTAGACAAGTGAAATCTTAAGAAGTTTTAGTAACAGAAAAAACAAGATACTTGGTACAGAGCTCCGGAGGCTTAACTCTAACAACAACAATGTGTTATCAGATGCCAAGTCTGATCTCTCTGTCCCTTACGCCATCTTAAATACAGAAACAAACAGTAATAACATATGTAGATGTCTTCTTCCATGTCGTCCTCCTATTGGCTGTCCAGTGGTGTAGCCTTCCCCGTTTTAGGCTAATCTGTGGCAGGAAACAAGTCCTTATTTGGCCGGGAGCCAAATGGTCCATCCTCCTCTCGATCTGGTCTGCTGAAAACTTTCCTGCCATAAAACCCTGAGGTGAAAAGTTCTTGTTCCCGTGCCTGGATGGGTCATAAACTTTATGGGGGGTAACAAATGCAGTTTCTGTGTTCACCCCCACTCTGATCACCCCATGTCACTGTTCCTGAGGCTTAATCAGTCAAACAGTATCTGTCTTTACTCCGAGGTTCTGAATGGTACTGATAAGAATGGGCAAATGATTATAAGAGGACTACATTTATTGACATTCATTACATTTAAACATTTAACTAACTCTAATACTTCTAACACATACATACAATATTTGATAATATACTAACTCTCACAGCTATAATGCATTAAACTAAATATAGAATAACAACAGTCTCCATGCGATCGCGGCAAACTACCTTCGCCATCGACCGGTAGATCACATCATTTATGACTGCCTCACGCGGCCGGACAGAGACACACAGCGGGCCAAGACGTGGCCCGCGGGCCAGACAGAGACACACAGCGGGCCAGACATGGTCAAAATAAGGGTCTTTTCTTCGTTTATTTGTACATGGCCACTTTAACACAAAGTTGGAATCTTTTAACAGCATTTTAACGGAATCTTTGCTCGGTACCCCTCTTCCGGTCAGACTCATTTCCGACAATAGAAAAACAAAGAAATTAAACGCAAATCACAACACAACAGTCTGCGAACTACAGTGCCATCTAGTGGACAAGAAGAGACACTACACATTTAAAAAAACTTGGTTTGTTACACCACCATTAAATGTTTTATATTATATATTGTGGCATTTTTTTCTTTTGATTTGGCCTTAACTATTCCATTTACTCCGGTTTGCATTTTGTTGATATTTAAAGTTCAGATCATTTGCATTGCACTTTTGTAATAAAGAACAGTTTATATTTTATATATTTATATGTATTACAACAATAGGCATAGGCTTTTGGGCTTTCTGTGACCTCTTGTGGTCCTTGGACCTCACTTTGAGAACCACTAATGTATTAATTCATTCATTCATTTTCTATACCTGCTTATTCCCGAGCTCAGGGTCCCGGGGATCTGCTGGAGCCTCTCCCAGCTGTCCTAGGGTGAAGGCAGGGGTCACCCTAGGACAGCTGGGGCAGGGTAGCACTCTGGACAAGTCGCCACTTCATCACAGGGCCAACATGCAAAATACAATTTCAAATTAAAAAACAAATAAATAAATTGTCAATAAAAATTGTATGAATCTTTGTCGCTGCAGCTCGGGTTCTTACCACAACTGAGAGATCAGCGCACATCCAGTTGTGAAGACTTTCCACTGGCTCCCAGTCAGCAATAGCATCGACTGGAAGGTTCTGCTACTGGTCTAGAAGCCACTGAACGGTGCAGGTCCAGAACACAATGAAATGCTCATAGATTATAAGCCCAGTAGGACTCTGATGTGTAGACTCAGGTCCGATAGTGGAGCCCAGAGTTCAGAGTCAACATGGCGAAGCAGCATTGAGCTGTGATGCTGCTCACTGATGGAAGCAGCTGCCAACACAAGTGAAGTCAGTGTGAACGGGTTTCAATCCAGGTTGAGACTCTTTTCTCTCACGCTTAAAATTGAGTGCTTTTATTTTGTTATCTTTTTATTTCTATTCTCCCTCATCTCTATTGACGCCTTCTATTGTCTTCTTTTCTCTGCATTTTGTCTTTGAAGACTGCTAGCTTGCTAGGTGATAGCGGCTGATTAGCTTGTTAGCCGCTAGCCGCTTCGCTTGTTGACACACAAATTAGGACACACACCTGCATGGAAAGAATCTTTATTGAAGACATTTAAGTGACTTTAATGTTTTAAGAGGCGGCGCTGCTGCTGCTGCTGCTGCGTCACTCAAGTCACCAACCAGTCCAGGGGATCAGCTGGTGACCTGCCACACACACACACACACACACACACACGGTTACCAAGCAACAGTGAGCTCCTCCTCCTCTGACCAGCATTCAAAGTCAATCATCAGTCATCATTTCACAATCGTCCTGCATAACCGGAATCATCTGAGCAGGTTTGCCAGCAGAACGGTGGCAGCAGCCACAGCCAGGAGGACGGGGGAGGGGCTGCCGCTGTTGGGTGCCACGGTGCCGTTGACAGGTGCCTCGGGAGGGGGGGGGGGCCGTGAACGACTGTTGGAAGCAGAACGACTGGAGTCAACCTGCAGCTTCTGTGCCTTCTCAAACATCTCAACAGGTTTTTCTTACCGGCAGCCACCAAGAGTCTTCATCATCATCATCATCATCATCATTATCATCATCATCATTATCATCCTGACTGAGCGAGCGCTGCCTTTTTCTCCTGTTGCCTCTCTTCTTTTTCGTTGGCGGCGGTTCCAAGAGTCCAGGTTCTCCTTTTCCAGATGTGCTAGATACCCTGGTGGATCCTGAGCCTTGCCTTCCTGCACGGCTGCAGAAGTAGTCGCAGGTCAAAGCACAGCAGGTGAGAGGGACTTTGGTGCAAGGCCCTGGACGCCGGATCAAGGAAGCCTTCAAGTCGCAACATGCAAGCCGCTGCGGTACAACCCCTGACCTGAGGGCGGGGCCAGCTGGAGCTTCTGGGCCTGGAGCAGATGGACAGACAGACAGACAATAGCAGGACGGAGGGACAGACAGACAGACAGTCAGTCAGACAGGCAGGCGGACAGACAGACAGACAGTCAGACAGACAGACAGAAAGGCAGACAGACAGACAGTCAGTCAGTCAGACAGAAAGGCGGGCAGACAGACAGTCAGTCAGTCTGACAGACTATCTATCTATCATCTATCTATCTATCATCTACCTATCTATCTATCTATCTATCATCTACCTATCTATCATGTATCTATCTATCTATCTATCTATCATCTACCTATCTATCTATCTATCTATCTATCTATCTGTCTATCTATCTATCTATGTGTCTGGTGGTGGACGTGTCTCTCGGTGGCGGATAGGTGATCTAAAAATTTCGGTGTTTTTTCTAACTTTTTTTAAAACTGAGCACTTTAGAATTGTTTGTTAATAGTTTTTGATTGTGCGAGTGTAGTTTGGTATTTTTTCTTAGTTTAGTTTAGTTTTGTTTGTCGCCGGACGTCGCGGCAGCCTCGTGGCCTCGTGGCTTCGCCCTCTGCGGCGTCGCCTCTGTCACTGAGGAACGGTGTCCGCGTTGGGTCCCCACCGAGCTCCTCCGTAGAACAAGTTCTACTGGCGATCGGGGAGCAGGTGGGGCACGCCAACATCTCATACGCATCCCGTATGAATAAGGCACTGGTAATGTTTCTGACCGATCAGAAACACGTCAGTGACCTGATCGGTGAGGGATTAACGTTGGACGGGGAGTTCATCCAAGTGTCCCCGCTGGCAGTACCATCGACCCGCATCACCGTAAGCGCCGTACCTACGTTCATCCTGAACGAAGCGTTGTAGAGAGAGTTGCGGCGCTATGGTAAGTTTGCCAGCGGTTTTAAAAACGTCACTTTGGGCTGTAAGAACGAGAAGCTCCAGCACGTACAATCTCTTCGCAGACAGGTGTTCATGTACCTCGACACGCCGACTCTGGACATTTCTTTCCGAGTAAAACATGGGGATGCGTACTACATGGTCTATGCAAACTCAGGGAATCTGAAATGTTTTGAGTGCGGGGATGTCGGACATAAAAGGGTGGCGTGTCCGCACAGACCGGCAGTAACACTCCCCGGTCCGTTGGAGGGGGAGCGGGGAGCGTTAGGGTTAGGGTTAGGGTTCCTCACGTACTAGAAGCCCCAAATTTGCTGTGGGCGCTTCTTGGGGGCTCCTGATGAAAAAGCAAGTGGCCCCATGTCTCTAGGACAAAGTTGAAATTTCACCCCATAGACTTGCATTGAAATAAGGCTGAAGTTAGGGTTAGGGTTAGGGTTCCTCAAGTACTAGAAGCCCCAAATTTGCTGTGGGCGCTTCTTGGGGGCTCCTGATGAAAGAGCAAGTGGCCCCATGTCTCTAGGACAAAGTTGAAATTTCACCCCATAGACTTGCATTGAAATAAGGCTGAAGCTAGGGTTAGGGTTAGGGTTAAGGTTAGGGTTAGGGTTCCTCAAGTACTAAGAGCCCCAAATTTGCTGTGGGCGCTTCTTGGGGGCTCCTGATGAAAGAGCAAGTGGCCCCATGTCTCTAGGACAAAGTTGAAATTTCACCCCATAGACTTGCATTGAAATAAGGCTGAAGCTAGGGTTAGGGTTAGGGTTAAGGTTAGGGTTAGGGTTCCTCAAGTACTAAGAGCCCCAAATTTGCTGTGGGCGCTTCTTGGGGGCTCCTGATGAAAGAGCAAGTGGCCCCATGTCTCTAGGACAAAGTTGAAATTTCACCCCATAGACTTGCATTGAAATAAGGCTGAAGCTAGGGTTAGGGTTAGGGTTAGGGTTAAGGTTAGGGTTAGGGTTCCTCAAGTACTAGAAGCCCCAAATTTGCTGTGGGCGCTTCTTGGGGGCTCCTGATGAAAGAGCAAGTGGCCCCATGTCTCTAGGTCAAAGTTGAAATTTCACCCCATAGACTTGCATTGAAATAAGGCTGAAGCTAGGGTTAGGGTTAGGGTTAGGGTTAAGGTTAGGGTTAGGGTTCCTCAAGTACTAGAAGCCCCAAATTTGCTGTGGGCGCTTCTTGGGGGCTCCTGATGAAAGAGCAAGTGGCCCCATGTCTCTAGGACAAAGTTGAAATTTCACCCCATAGACTTGCATTGAAATAAGGCTGAAGCTAGGGTTAGGGTTAGGGTTAGGGTTAAGGTTAGGGTTAGGGTTCCTCAAGTACTAGAAGCCCCAAATTTGCTGTGGGCGCTTCTTGGGGGCTCCTGATGAAAGAGCAAGTGGCCCCATGTCTCTAGGACAAAGTTGAAATTTCACCCCATAGACTTGCATTGAAATAAGGCTGAAGCTAGGGTTAGGGTTAGGGTTAAGGTTAGGGTTAGGGTTCCTCAAGTACTAGAAGCCCCAAATTTGCTGTGGGCGCTTCTTGGGGGCTCCTGATGAAAGAGCAAGTGGCCCCATGTCTCTAGGACAAAGTTGAAATTTCACCCCATAGACTTGCATTGAAATAAGGCTGAAGCTAGGGTTAGGGTTAGGGTTAAGGTTAGGGTTAGGGTTCCTCAAGTACTAGAAGCCCCAAATTTGCTGTGGGCGCTTCTTGGGGGCTCCTGATGAAAGAGCAAGTGGCCCCATGTCTCTAGGACAAAGTTGAAATTTCACCCCATAGACTTGCATTGAAATAAGGCTGAAGCTAGGGTTAGGGTTAGGGTTAAGGTTAGGGTTAGGGTTCCTCAAGTACTAGAAGCCCCAAATTTGCTGTGGGCGCTTCTTGGGGGCTCCTGATGAAAGAGCAAGTGGCCCCATGTCTCTAGGACAAAGTTGAAATTTCACCCCATAGACTTGCATTGAAATAAGGCTGAAGCTAGGGTTAGGGTTAGGGTTAAGGTTAGGGTTAGGGTTCCTCAAGTACTAGAAGCCCCAAATTTGCTGTGGGCGCTTCTTGGGGGCTCCTGATGAAAGAGCAAGTGGCCCCATGTCTCTAGGACAAAGTTGAAATTTCACCCCATAGACTTGCATTGAAATAAGGCTGAAGCTAGGGTTAGGGTTAGGGTTAGGGTTCCTCAAGTACTAGAAGCCCCAAATTTGCTGTGGGCGCTTCTTGGGGGCTCCTGATGAAAGAGCAAGTGGCCCCATGTCTCTAGGACAAAGTTGAAATTTCACCCCATAGACTTGCATTGAAATAAGGCTGAAGCTAGGGTTAGGGTTAGGGTTAGGGTTAAGATTAGGGTTAGGGTTCCTCAAGTACTAGAAGCCCCAAATTTGCTGTGGGCGCTTCTTGGGGGCTCCTGATGAAAGAGCAAGTGGCCCCATGTCTCTAGGACAAAGTTGAAATTTCACCCCATAGACTTGCATTGAAATAAGGCTGAAGCTAGGGTTAGGGTTAGGGTTAAGGTTAGGGTTAGGGTTCCTCAAGTACTAGAAGCCCCAAATTTGCTGTGGGCGCTTCTTGGGGGCTCCTGATGAAAGAGCAAGTGGCCCCATGTCTCTAGGACAAAGTTGAAATTTCACCCCATAGACTTGCATTGAAATAAGGCTGAAGCTAGGGTTAGGGTTAGGGTTAGGGTTAAGGTTAGGGTTAGGGTTCCTCAAGTACTAGAAGCCCCAAATTTGCTGTGGGCGCTTCTTGGGGGCTCCTGATGAAAGAGCAAGTGGCCCCATGTCTCTAGGACAAAGTTGAAATTTCACCCCATAGACTTGCATTGAAATAAGGCTGAAGCTAGGGTTAGGGTTAGGGTTAAGGTTAGGGTTAGGGTTCCTCAAGTACTAGAAGCCCCAAATTTGCTGTGGGCGCTTCTTGGGGGCTCCTGATGAAAGAGCAAGTGGCCCCATGTCTCTAGGACAAAGTTGAAATTTCACCCCATAGACTTGCATTGAAATAAGGCTGAAGCTAGGGTTAGGGTTAGGGTTAAGGTTAGGGTTAGGGTTCCTCAAGTACTAGAAGCCCCAAATTTGCTGTGGGCGCTTCTTGGGGGCTCCTGATGAAAGAGCAAGTGGCCCCATGTCTCTAGGACAAAGTTGAAATTTCACCCCATAGACTTGCATTGAAATAAGGCTGAAGCTAGGGTTAGGGTTAGGGTTAAGGTTAGGGTTAGGGTTCCTCAAGTACTAGAAGCCCCAAATTTGCTGTGGGCGCTTCTTGGGGGCTCCTGATGAAAGAGCAAGTGGCCCCATGTCTCTAGGACAAAGTTGAAATTTCACCCCATAGACTTGCATTGAAATAAGGCTGAAGCTAGGGTTAGGGTTAGGGTTAAGGTTAGGGTTAGGGTTCCTCAAGTACTAGAAGCCCCAAATTTGCTGTGGGCGCTTCTTGGGGGCTCCTGATGAAAGAGCAAGTGGCCCCATGTCTCTAGGACAAAGTTGAAATTTCACCCCATAGACTTGCATTGAAATAAGGCTGAAGCTAGGGTTAGGGTTAGGGTTAAGGTTAGGGTTAGGGTTCCTCAAGTACTAGAAGCCCCAAATTTGCTGTGGGCGCTTCTTGGGGGCTCCTGATGAAAGAGCAAGTGGCCCCATGTCTCTAGGACAAAGTTGAAATTTCACCCCATAGACTTGCATTGAAATAAGGCTGAAGCTAGGGTTAGGGTTAGGGTTAGGGTTCCTCAAGTACTAGAAGCCCCAAATTTGCTGTGGGCGCTTCTTGGGGGCTCCTGATGAAAGAGCAAGTGGCCCCATGTCTCTAGGACAAAGTTGAAATTTCACCCCATAGACTTGCATTGAAATAAGGCTGAAGCTAGGGTTAGGGTTAGGGTTAGGGTTAAGATTAGGGTTAGGGTTCCTCAAGTACTAGAAGCCCCAAATTTGCTGTGGGCGCTTCTTGGGGGCTCCTGATGAAAGAGCAAGTGGCCCCATGTCTCTAGGACAAAGTTGAAATTTCACCCCATAGACTTGCATTGAAATAAGGCTGAAGCTAGGGTTAGGGTTAGGGTTAAGGTTAGGGTTAGGGTTCCTCAAGTACTAGAAGCCCCAAATTTGCTGTGGGCGCTTCTTGGGGGCTCCTGATGAAAGAGCAAGTGGCCCCATGTCTCTAGGACAAAGTTGAAATTTCACCCCATAGACTTGCATTGAAATAAGGCTGAAGCTAGGGTTAGGGTTAGGGTTAGGGTTAAGGTTAGGGTTAGGGTTCCTCAAGTACTAGAAGCCCCAAATTTGCTGTGGGCGCTTCTTGGGGGCTCCTGATGAAAGAGCAAGTGGCCCCATGTCTCTAGGACAAAGTTGAAATTTCACCCCATAGACTTGCATTGAAATAAGGCTGAAGCTAGGGTTAGGGTTAGGGTTAAGGTTAGGGTTAGGGTTCCTCAAGTACTAGAAGCCCCAAATTTGCTGTGGGCGCTTCTTGGGGGCTCCTGATGAAAGAGCAAGTGGCCCCATGTCTCTAGGACAAAGTTGAAATTTCACCCCATAGACTTGCATTGAAATAAGGCTGAAGCTAGGGTTAGGGTTAGGGTTAAGGTTAGGGTTAGGGTTCCTCAAGTACTAGAAGCCCCAAATTTGCTGTGGGCGCTTCTTGGGGGCTCCTGATGAAAGAGCAAGTGGCCCCATGTCTCTAGGACAAAGTTGAAATTTCACCCCATAGACTTGCATTGAAATAAGGCTGAAGCTAGGGTTAGGGTTAGGGTTAAGGTTAGGGTTAGGGTTCCTCAAGTACTAGAAGCCCCAAATTTGCTGTGGGCGCTTCTTGGGGGCTCCTGATGAAAGAGCAAGTGGCCCCATGTCTCTAGGACAAAGTTGAAATTTCACCCCATAGACTTGCATTGAAATAAGGCTGAAGCTAGGGTTAGGGTTAGGGTTAAGGTTAGGGTTAGGGTTCCTCAAGTACTAGAAGCCCCAAATTTGCTGTGGGCGCTTCTTGGGGGCTCCTGATGAAAGAGCAAGTGGCCCCATGTCTCTAGGACAAAGTTGAAATTTCACCCCATAGACTTGCATTGAAATAAGGCTGAAGCTAGGGTTAGGGTTAGGGTTAAGGTTAGGGTTAGGGTTCCTCAAGTACTAGAAGCCCCAAATTTGCTGTGGGCGCTTCTTGGGGGCTCCTGATGAAAGAGCAAGTGGCCCCATGTCTCTAGGAAAAAGTTGAAATTTCACCCCATAGACTTGCATTGAAATAAGGCTGAAGCTAGGGTTAGGGTTAGGGTTAGGGTTAAGGTTAGGGTTAGGGTTCCTCAAGTACTAGAAGCCCCAAATTTGCTGTGGGCGCTTCTTGGGGGCTCCTGATGAAAGAGCAAGTGGCCCCATGTCTCTAGGACAAAGTTGAAATTTCACCCCATAGACTTGCATTGAAATAAGGCTGAAGCTAGGGTTAGGGTTAGGGTTAGGGTTAAGGTTAGGGTTAGGGTTCCTCAAGTACTAGAAGCCCCAAATTTGCTGTGGGCGCTTCTTGGGGGCTCCTGATGAAAGAGCAAGTGGCCCCATGTCTCTAGGACAAAGTTGAAATTTCACCCCATAGACTTGCATTGAAATAAGGCTGAAGCTAGGGTTAGGGTTAGGGTTAAGGTTAGGGTTAGGGTTCCTCAAGTACTAGAAGCCCCAAATTTGCTGTGGGCGCTTCTTGGGGGCTCCTGATGAAAGAGCAAGTGGCCCCATGTCTCTAGGACAAAGTTGAAATTTCACCCCATAGACTTGCATTGAAATAAGGCTGAAGCTAGGGTTAGGGTTAGGGTTAAGGTTAGGGTTAGGGTTCCTCAAGTACTAGAAGCCCCAAATTTGCTGTGGGCGCTTCTTGGGGGCTCCTGATGAAAGAGCAAGTGGCCCCATGTCTCTAGGACAAAGTTGAAATTTCACCCCATAGACTTGCATTGAAATAAGGCTGAAGCTAGGGTTAGGGTTAGGGTTAAGGTTAGGGTTAGGGTTCCTCAAGTACTAGAAGCCCCAAATTTGCTGTGGGCGCTTCTTGGGGGCTCCTGATGAAAGAGCAAGTGGCCCCATGTCTCTAGGACAAAGTTGAAATTTCACCCCATAGACTTGCATTGAAATAAGGCTGAAGCTAGGGTTAGGGTTAGGGTTAAGGTTAGGGTTAGGGTTCCTCAAGTACTAGAAGCCCCAAATTTGCTGTGGGCGCTTCTTGGGGGCTCCTGATGAAAGAGCAAGTGGCCCCATGTCTCTAGGACAAAGTTGAAATTTCACCCCATAGACTTGCATTGAAATAAGGCTGAAGCTAGGGTTAGGGTTAGGGTTAAGGTTAGGGTTAGGGTTCCTCAAGTACTAGAAGCCCCAAATTTGCTGTGGGCGCTTCTTGGGGGCTCCTGATGAAAGAGCAAGTGGCCCCATGTCTCTAGGACAAAGTTGAAATTTCACCCCATAGACTTGCATTGAAATAAGGCTGAAGCTAGGGTTAGGGTTAGGGTTAGGGTTCCTCAAGTACTAGAAGCCCCAAATTTGCTGTGGGCGCTTCTTGGGGGCTCCTGATGAAAGAGCAAGTGGCCCCATGTCTCTAGGACAAAGTTGAAATTTCACCCCATAGACTTGCATTGAAATAAGGCTGAAGCTAGGGTTAGGGTTAGGGTTAGGGTTAAGATTAGGGTTAGGGTTCCTCAAGTACTAGAAGCCCCAAATTTGCTGTGGGCGCTTCTTGGGGGCTCCTGATGAAAGAGCAAGTGGCCCCATGTCTCTAGGACAAAGTTGAAATTTCACCCCATAGACTTGCATTGAAATAAGGCTGAAGCTAGGGTTAGGGTTAGGGTTAAGGTTAGGGTTAGGGTTCCTCAAGTACTAGAAGCCCCAAATTTGCTGTGGGCGCTTCTTGGGGGCTCCTGATGAAAGAGCAAGTGGCCCCATGTCTCTAGGACAAAGTTGAAATTTCACCCCATAGACTTGCATTGAAATAAGGCTGAAGCTAGGGTTAGGGTTAGGGTTAGGGTTAAGGTTAGGGTTAGGGTTCCTCAAGTACTAGAAGCCCCAAATTTGCTGTGGGCGCTTCTTGGGGGCTCCTGATGAAAGAGCAAGTGGCCCCATGTCTCTAGGACAAAGTTGAAATTTCACCCCATAGACTTGCATTGAAATAAGGCTGAAGCTAGGGTTAGGGTTAGGGTTAAGGTTAGGGTTAGGGTTCCTCAAGTACTAGAAGCCCCAAATTTGCTGTGGGCGCTTCTTGGGGGCTCCTGATGAAAGAGCAAGTGGCCCCATGTCTCTAGGACAAAGTTGAAATTTCACCCCATAGACTTGCATTGAAATAAGGCTGAAGCTAGGGTTAGGGTTAGGGTTAAGGTTAGGGTTAGGGTTCCTCAAGTACTAGAAGCCCCAAATTTGCTGTGGGCGCTTCTTGGGGGCTCCTGATGAAAGAGCAAGTGGCCCCATGTCTCTAGGACAAAGTTGAAATTTCACCCCATAGACTTGCATTGAAATAAGGCTGAAGCTAGGGTTAGGGTTAGGGTTAAGGTTAGGGTTAGGGTTCCTCAAGTACTAGAAGCCCCAAATTTGCTGTGGGCGCTTCTTGGGGGCTCCTGATGAAAGAGCAAGTGGCCCCATGTCTCTAGGACAAAGTTGAAATTTCACCCCATAGACTTGCATTGAAATAAGGCTGAAGCTAGGGTTAGGGTTAGGGTTAAGGTTAGGGTTAGGGTTCCTCAAGTACTAGAAGCCCCAAATTTGCTGTGGGCGCTTCTTGGGGGCTCCTGATGAAAGAGCAAGTGGCCCCATGTCTCTAGGACAAAGTTGAAATTTCACCCCATAGACTTGCATTGAAATAAGGCTGAAGCTAGGGTTAGGGTTAGGGTTAAGGTTAGGGTTAGGGTTCCTCAAGTACTAGAAGCCCCAAATTTGCTGTGGGCGCTTCTTGGGGGCTCCTGATGAAAGAGCAAGTGGCCCCATGTCTCTAGGAAAAAGTTGAAATTTCACCCCATAGACTTGCATTGAAATAAGGCTGAAGCTAGGGTTAGGGTTAGGGTTAGGGTTCCTCAAGTACTAGAAGCCCCAAATTTGCTGTGGGCGCTTCTTGGGGGCTCCTGATGAAAGAGCAAGTGGCCCCATGTCTCTAGGACAAAGTTGAAATTTCACCCCATAGACTTGCATTGAAATAAGGCTGAAGCTAGGGTTAGGGTTAGGGTTAAGGTTAGGGTTAGGGTTCCTCAAGTACTAGAAGCCCCAAATTTGCTGTGGGCGCTTCTTGGGGGCTCCTGATGAAAGAGCAAGTGGCCCCATGTCTCTAGGACAAAGTTGAAATTTCACCCCATAGACTTGCATTGAAATAAGGCTGAAGCTAGGGTTAGGGTTAGGGTTAGGGTTCCTCAAGTACTAGAAGCCCCAAATTTGCTGTGGGCGCTTCTTGGGGGCTCCTGATGAAAGAGCAAGTGGCCCCATGTCTCTAGGACAAAGTTGAAATTTCACCCCATAGACTTGCATTGAAATAAGGCTGAAGCTAGGGTTAGGGTTAGGGTTAGGGTTAAGATTAGGGTTAGGGTTCCTCAAGTACTAGAAGCCCCAAATTTGCTGTGGGCGCTTCTTGGGGGCTCCTGATGAAAGAGCAAGTGGCCCCATGTCTCTAGGACAAAGTTGAAATTTCACCCCATAGACTTGCATTGAAATAAGGCTGAAGCTAGGGTTAGGGTTAGGGTTAAGGTTAGGGTTAGGGTTCCTCAAGTACTAGAAGCCCCAAATTTGCTGTGGGCGCTTCTTGGGGGCTCCTGATGAAAGAGCAAGTGGCCCCATGTCTCTAGGACAAAGTTGAAATTTCACCCCATAGACTTGCATTGAAATAAGGCTGAAGCTAGGGTTAGGGTTAGGGTTAGGGTTAAGGTTAGGGTTAGGGTTCCTCAAGTACTAGAAGCCCCAAATTTGCTGTGGGCGCTTCTTGGGGGCTCCTGATGAAAGAGCAAGTGGCCCCATGTCTCTAGGACAAAGTTGAAATTTCACCCCATAGACTTGCATTGAAATAAGGCTGAAGCTAGGGTTAGGGTTAGGGTTAGGGTTCCTCAAGTACTAGAAGCCCCAAATTTGCTGTGGGCGCTTCTTGGGGGCTCCTGATGAAAGAGCAAGTGGCCCCATGTCTCTAGGACAAAGTTGAAATTAAACCCCATAGACTTGCATTGAAATAAGGCTGAAGCTAGGGTTAGGGTTAGGGTTAGGGTTAAGGTTAGGGTTAGGGTTCCTCAAGTACTAGAAGGCCCAAATTTGCTGTGGGCGCTTCTTGGGGGCTCCTGATGAAAGAGCAAGTGGCCCCATGTCTCTAGGTCAAAGTTGAAATTTCACCCCATAGACTTGCATTGAAATAAGGCTGAAGCTAGGGTTAGGGTTAGGGTTAGGGTTCCTCAAGTACTAGAAGTCCCAAATTTGCTGTGGGCGCTTCTTGGGGGCTCCTGATGAAAGAGCAAGTGGCCCCATGTCTCTAGGACAAAGTTGAAATTTCACCCCATAGACTTGCATTGAAATAAGGCTGAAGCTAGGGTTAGGGTTAGGGTTAAGGTTAGGGTTAGGGTTCCTCAAGTACTAGAAGCCCCAAATTTGCTGTGGGCGCTTCTTGGGGGCTCCTGATGAAAGAGCAAGTGGCCCCATGTCTCTAGGACAAAGTTGAAATTTCACCCCATAGACTTGCATTGAAATAAGGCTGAAGCTAGGGTTAGGGTTAGGGTTAGGGTTAAGATTAGGGTTAGGGTTCCTCAAGTACTAGAAGCCCCAAATTTGCTGTGGGTGCTTCTTGGGGGCTCCTGATGAAAGAGCAAGTGGCCCCATGTCTCTAGGACAAAGTTGAAATTTCACCCCATAGACTTGCATTGAAATAAGGCTGAAGCTAGGGTTAGGGTTAGGGTTAAGGTTAGGGTTAGGGTTCCTCAAGTACTAGAAGCCCCAAATTTGCTGTGGGCGCTTCTTGGGGGCTCCTGATGAAAGAGCAAGTGGCCCCATGTCTCTAGGACAAAGTTGAAATTTCACCCCATAGACTTGCATTGAAATAAGGCTGAAGCTAGGGTTAGGGTTAGGGTTAGGGTTCCTCAAGTACTAGAAGCCCCAAATTTGCTGTGGGCGCTTCTTGGGGGCTCCTGATGAAAGAGCAAGTGGCCCCATGTCTCTAGGACAAAGTTGAAATTAAACCCCATAGACTTGCATTGAAATAAGGCTGAAGCTAGGGTTAGGGTTAGGGTTAGGGTTCCTCAAGTACTAGAAGTCCCAAATTTGCTGTGGGCGCTTCTTGGGGGCTCCTGATGAAAGAGCAAGTGGCCCCATGTCTCTAGGACAAAGTTGAAATTTCACCCCATAGACTTGCATTGAAATAAGGCTGAAGCTAGGGTTAGGGTTAGGGTTAAGGTTAGGGTTAGGGTTCCTCAAGTACTAGAAGCCCCAAATTTGCTGTGGGCGCTTCTTGGGGGCTCCTGATGAAAGAGCAAGTGGCCCCATGTCTCTAGGAAAAAGTTGAAATTTCACCCCATAGACTTGCATTGAAATAAGGCTGAAGCTAGGGTTAGGGTTAGGGTTAGGGTTCCTCAAGTACTAGAAGCCCCAAATTTGCTGTGGGCGCTTCTTGGGGGCTCCTGATGAAAGAGCAAGTGGCCCCATGTCTCTAGGACAAAGTTGAAATTTCACCCCATAGACTTGCATTGAAATAAGGCTGAAGCTAGGGTTAGGGTTAGGGTTAAGGTTAGGGTTAGGGTTCCTCAAGTACTAAGAGCCCCAAATTTGCTGTGGGCGCTTCTTGGGGGCTCCTGATGAAAGAGCAAGTGGCCCCATGTCTCTAGGACAAAGTTGAAATTTCACCCCATAGACTTGCATTGAAATAAGGCTGAAGCTAGGGTTAGGGTTAGGGTTAGGGTTAAGGTTAGGGTTAGGGTTCCTCAAGTACTAGAAGCCCCAAATTTGCTGTGGGCGCTTCTTGGGGGCTCCTGATGAAAGAGCAAGTGGCCCCATGTCTCTAGGTCAAAGTTGAAATTTCACCCCATAGACTTGCATTGAAATAAGGCTGAAGCTAGGGTTAGGGTTAGGGTTAGGGTTAAGATTAGGGTTAGGGTTCCTCAAGTACTAGAAGCCCCAAATTTGCTGTGGGCGCTTCTTGGGGGCTCCTGATGAAAGAGCAAGTGGCCCCATGTCTCTAGGACAAAGTTGAAATTTCACCCCATAGACTTGCATTGAAATAAGGCTGAAGCTAGGGTTAGGGTTAGGGTTAAGGTTAGGGTTAGGGTTCCTCAAGTACTAAGAGCCCCAAATTTGCTGTGGGCGCTTCTTGGGGGCTCCTGATGAAAGAGCAAGTGGCCCCATGTCTCTAGGACAAAGTTGAAATTTCACCCCATAGACTTGCATTGAAATAAGGCTGAAGCTAGGGTTAGGGTTAGGGTTAGGGTTAAGGTTAGGGTTAGGGTTCCTCAAGTACTAGAAGCCCCAAATTTGCTGTGGGCGCTTCTTGGGGGCTCCTGATGAAAGAGCAAGTGGCCCCATGTCTCTAGGACAAAGTTGAAATTTCACCCCATAGACTTTCATTGAAATAAGGCTGAAGCTAGGGTTAGGGTTAGGGTTCCTCAAGTACTAGAAGTCCCAAATTTGCTGTGGGCGCTTCTTGGGGGCTCCTGATGAAAGAGCAAGTGGCCCCATGTCTCTAGGACAAAGTTGAAATTTCACCCCATAGACTTGCATTGAAATAAGGCTGAAGCTAGGGTTAGGGTTAGGGTTAGGGTTAAGATTAGGGTTAGGGTTCCTCAAGTACTAGAAGCCCCAAATTTGCTGTGGGCGCTTCTTGGGGGCTCCTGATGAAAGAGCAAGTGGCCCCATGTCTCTAGGACAAAGTTGAAATTTCACCCCATAGACTTGCATTGAAATAAGGCTGAAGCTAGGGTTAGGGTTAGGGTTAAGGTTAGGGTTAGGGTTCCTCAAGTACTAGAAGCCCCAAATTTGCTGTGGGCGCTTCTTGGGGGCTCCTGATGAAAGAGCAAGTGGCCCCATGTCTCTAGGTCAAAGTTGAAATTTCACCCCATAGACTTGCATTGAAATAAGGCTGAAGCTAGGGTTAGGGTTAGGGTTAGGGTTAAGGTTAGGGTTAGGGTTCCTCAAGTACTAGAAGCCCCAAATTTGCTGTGGGCGCTTCTTGGGGGCTCCTGATGAAAGAGCAAGTGGCCCCATGTCTCTAGGACAAAGTTGAAATTTCACCCCATAGACTTTCATTGAAATAAGGCTGAAGCTAGGGTTAGGGTTAGGGTTAGGGTTAAGATTAGGGTTAGGGTTCCTCAAGTACTAGAAGCCCCAAATTTGCTGTGGGCGCTTCTTGGGGGCTCCTGATGAAAGAGCAAGTGGCCCCATGTCTCTAGGACAAAGTTGAAATTTCACCCCATAGACTTTCATTGAAATAAGGCTGAAGCTAGGGTTAGGGTTAGGGTTAGGGTTAAGGTTAGGGTTAGGGTTCCTCAAGTACTAGAAGCCCCAAATTTGCTGTGGGCGCTTCTTGGGGGCTCCTGATGAAAGAGCAAGTGGCCCCATGTCTCTAGGACAAAGTTGAAATTTCACCCCATAGACTTGCATTGAAATAAGGCTGAAGCTAGGGTTAGGGTTAGGGTTAGGGTTAAGGTTAGGGTTAGGGTTCCTCAAGTACTAGAAGCCCCAAATTTGCTGTGGGCGCTTCTTGGGGGCTCCTGATGAAAGAGCAAGTGGCCCCATGTCTCTAGGACAAAGTTGAAATTTCACCCCATAGACTTTCATTGAAATAAGGCTGAAGCTAGGGTTAGGGTTAGGGTTAGGGTTAAGATTAGGGTTAGGGTTCCTCAAGTACTAGAAGCCCCAAATTTGCTGTGGGCGCTTCTTGGGGGCTCCTGATGAAAGAGCAAGTGGCCCCATGTCTCTAGGACAAAGTTGAAATTTCACCCCATAGACTTTCATTGAAATAAGGCTGAAGCTAGGGTTAGGGTTAGGGTTAGGGTTAAGGTTAGGGTTAGGGTTCCTCAAGTACTAGAAGCCCCAAATTTGCTGTGGGCGCTTCTTGGGGGCTCCTGATGAAAGAGCAAGTGGCCCCATGTCTCTAGGACAAAGTTGAAATTTCACCCCATAGACTTGCATTGAAATAAGGCTGAAGCTAGGGTTAGGGTTAGGGTTAGGGTTAAGGTTAGGGTTAGGGTTCCTCAAGTACTAGAAGCCCCAAATTTGCTGTGGGCGCTTCTTGGGGGCTCCTGATGAAAGAGCAAGTGGCCCCATGTCTCTAGGACAAAGTTGAAATTTCACCCCATAGACTTTCATTGAAATAAGGCTGAAGCTAGGGTTAGGGTTAGGGTTAGGGTTCCTCAAGTACTAGAAGTCCCAAATTTGCTGTGGGCGCTTCTTGGGGGCTCCTGATGAAAGAGCAAGTGGCCCCATGTCTCTAGGACAAAGTTGAAATTTCACCCCATAGACTTGCATTGAAATAAGGCTGAAGCTAGGGTTAGGGTTAGGGTTAGGGTTCCTCAAGTACTAGAAGCCCCAAATTTGCTGTGGGCGCTTCTTGGGGGCTCCTGATGAAAGAGCAAGTGGCCCCATGTCTCTAGGACAAAGTTGAAATTAAACCCCATAGACTTGCATTGAAATAAGGCTGAAGCTAGGGTTAGGGTTAGGGTTAGGGTTAAGGTTAGGGTTAGGGTTCCTCAAGTACTAGAAGCCCCAAATTTGCTGTGGGCGCTTCTTGGGGGCTCCTGATGAAAGAGCAAGTGGCCCCATGTCTCTAGGACAAAGTTGAAATTTCACCCCATAGACTTGCATTGAAATAAGGCTGAAGCTAGGGTTAGGGTTAGGGTTAGGGTTAAGATTAGGGTTAGGGTTCCTCAAGTACTAGAAGCCCCAAATTTGCTGTGGGCGCTTCTTGGGGGCTCCTGATGAAAGAGCAAGTGGCCCCATGTCTCTAGGACAAAGTTGAAATTTCACCCCATAGACTTGCATTGAAATAAGGCTGAAGCTAGGGTTAGGGTTAGGGTTAGGGTTAAGATTAGGGTTAGGGTTCCTCAAGTACTAGAAGCCCCAAATTTGCTGTGGGCGCTTCTTGGGGGCTCCTGATGAAAGAGCAAGTGGCCCCATGTCTCTAGGACAAAGTTGAAATTTCACCCCATAGACTTGCATTGAAATAAGGCTGAAGCTAGGGTTAGGGTTAGGGTTAAGGTTAGGGTTAGGGTTCCTCAAGTACTAGAAGCCCCAAATTTGCTGTGGGCGCTTCTTGGGGGCTCCTGATGAAAGAGCAAGTGGCCCCATGTCTCTAGGACAAAGTTGAAATTTCACCCCATAGACTTGCATTGAAATAAGGCTGAAGCTAGGGTTAGGGTTAGGGTTAGGGTTCCTCAAGTACTAGAAGCCCCAAATTTGCTGTGGGCGCTTCTTGGGGGCTCCTGATGAAAGAGCAAGTGGCCCCATGTCTCTAGGACAAAGTTGAAATTAAACCCCATAGACTTGCATTGAAATAAGGCTGAAGCTAGGGTTAGGGTTAGGGTTAGGGTTCCTCAAGTACTAGAAGTCCCAAATTTGCTGTGGGCGCTTCTTGGGGGCTCCTGATGAAAGAGCAAGTGGCCCCATGTCTCTAGGACAAAGTTGAAATTTCACCCCATAGACTTGCATTGAAATAAGGCTGAAGCTAGGGTTAGGGTTAGGGTTAAGGTTAGGGTTAGGGTTCCTCAAGTACTAGAAGCCCCAAATTTGCTGTGGGCGCTTCTTGGGGGCTCCTGATGAAAGAGCAAGTGGCCCCATGTCTCTAGGAAAAAGTTGAAATTTCACCCCATAGACTTGCATTGAAATAAGGCTGAAGCTAGGGTTAGGGTTAGGGTTAGGGTTCCTCAAGTACTAGAAGCCCCAAATTTGCTGTGGGCGCTTCTTGGGGGCTCCTGATGAAAGAGCAAGTGGCCCCATGTCTCTAGGACAAAGTTGAAATTTCACCCCATAGACTTGCATTGAAATAAGGCTGAAGCTAGGGTTAGGGTTAGGGTTAAGGTTAGGGTTAGGGTTCCTCAAGTACTAAGAGCCCCAAATTTGCTGTGGGCGCTTCTTGGGGGCTCCTGATGAAAGAGCAAGTGGCCCCATGTCTCTAGGACAAAGTTGAAATTTCACCCCATAGACTTGCATTGAAATAAGGCTGAAGCTAGGGTTAGGGTTAGGGTTAGGGTTAAGGTTAGGGTTAGGGTTCCTCAAGTACTAGAAGCCCCAAATTTGCTGTGGGCGCTTCTTGGGGGCTCCTGATGAAAGAGCAAGTGGCCCCATGTCTCTAGGTCAAAGTTGAAATTTCACCCCATAGACTTGCATTGAAATAAGGCTGAAGCTAGGGTTAGGGTTAGGGTTAGGGTTAAGATTAGGGTTAGGGTTCCTCAAGTACTAGAAGCCCCAAATTTGCTGTGGGCGCTTCTTGGGGGCTCCTGATGAAAGAGCAAGTGGCCCCATGTCTCTAGGACAAAGTTGAAATTTCACCCCATAGACTTGCATTGAAATAAGGCTGAAGCTAGGGTTAGGGTTAGGGTTAAGGTTAGGGTTAGGGTTCCTCAAGTACTAAGAGCCCCAAATTTGCTGTGGGCGCTTCTTGGGGGCTCCTGATGAAAGAGCAAGTGGCCCCATGTCTCTAGGACAAAGTTGAAATTTCACCCCATAGACTTGCATTGAAATAAGGCTGAAGCTAGGGTTAGGGTTAGGGTTAGGGTTAAGGTTAGGGTTAGGGTTCCTCAAGTACTAGAAGCCCCAAATTTGCTGTGGGCGCTTCTTGGGGGCTCCTGATGAAAGAGCAAGTGGCCCCATGTCTCTAGGACAAAGTTGAAATTTCACCCCATAGACTTTCATTGAAATAAGGCTGAAGCTAGGGTTAGGGTTAGGGTTAGGGTTCCTCAAGTACTAGAAGTCCCAAATTTGCTGTGGGCGCTTCTTGGGGGCTCCTGATGAAAGAGCAAGTGGCCCCATGTCTCTAGGAC
The DNA here is from genome assembly GCF_046127955.1 of Nelusetta ayraudi. NCBI lineage: Eukaryota > Metazoa > Chordata > Actinopteri > Tetraodontiformes > Monacanthidae > Nelusetta > Nelusetta ayraudi. The sequence goes on along the minus strand of NW_027466331.1, from coordinate 17,927 downwards.
AAAGTTGAAATTTCACCCCATAGACTTGCATTGAAATAAGGCTGAAGCTAGGGTTAGGGTTAGGGTTAGGGTTAAGGTTAGGGTTAGGGTTCCTCAAGTACTAGAAGCCCCAAATTTGCTGTGGGCGCTTCTTGGGGGCTCCTGATGAAAGAGCAAGTGGCCCCATGTCTCTAGGACAAAGTTGAAATTTCACCCCATAGACTTGCATTGAAATAAGGCTGAAGCTAGGGTTAGGGTTAGGGTTAAGGTTAGGGTTAGGGTTCCTCAAGTACTAGAAGCCCCAAATTTGCTGTGGGCGCTTCTTGGGGGCTCCTGATGAAAGAGCAAGTGGCCCCATGTCTCTAGGACAAAGTTGAAATTTCACCCCATAGACTTGCATTGAAATAAGGCTGAAGCTAGGGTTAGGGTTAGGGTTAGGGTTCCTCAAGTACTAGAAGCCCCAAATTTGCTGTGGGCGCTTCTTGGGGGCTCCTGATGAAAGAGCAAGTGGCCCCATGTCTCTAGGACAAAGTTGAAATTTCACCCCATAGACTTGCATTGAAATAAGGCTGAAGCTAGGGTTAGGGTTAGGGTTAGGGTTAAGGTTAGGGTTAGGGTTCCTCAAGTACTAGAAGCCCCAAATTTGCTGTGGGCGCTTCTTGGGGGCTCCTGATGAAAGAGCAAGTGGCCCCATGTCTCTAGGTCAAAGTTGAAATTTCACCCCATAGACTTGCATTGAAATAAGGCTGAAGCTAGGGTTAGGGTTAGGGTTAGGGTTAAGATTAGGGTTAGGGTTCCTCAAGTACTAGAAGCCCCAAATTTGCTGTGGGCGCTTCTTGGGGGCTCCTGATGAAAGAGCAAGTGGCCCCATGTCTCTAGGACAAAGTTGAAATTTCACCCCATAGACTTGCATTGAAATAAGGCTGAAGCTAGGGTTAGGGTTAGGGTTAAGGTTAGGGTTAGGGTTCCTCAAGTACTAAGAGCCCCAAATTTGCTGTGGGCGCTTCTTGGGGGCTCCTGATGAAAGAGCAAGTGGCCCCATGTCTCTAGGACAAAGTTGAAATTTCACCCCATAGACTTGCATTGAAATAAGGCTGAAGCTAGGGTTAGGGTTAGGGTTAGGGTTAAGGTTAGGGTTAGGGTTCCTCAAGTACTAGAAGCCCCAAATTTGCTGTGGGCGCTTCTTGGGGGCTCCTGATGAAAGAGCAAGTGGCCCCATGTCTCTAGGACAAAGTTGAAATTTCACCCCATAGACTTTCATTGAAATAAGGCTGAAGCTAGGGTTAGGGTTAGGGTTAGGGTTCCTCAAGTACTAGAAGTCCCAAATTTGCTGTGGGCGCTTCTTGGGGGCTCCTGATGAAAGAGCAAGTGGCCCCATGTCTCTAGGACAAAGTTGAAATTTCACCCCATAGACTTGCATTGAAATAAGGCTGAAGCTAGGGTTAGGGTTAGGGTTAGGGTTAAGGTTAGGGTTAGGGTTCCTCAAGTACTAGAAGCCCCAAATTTGCTGTGGGCGCTTCTTGGGGGCTCCTGATGAAAGAGCAAGTGGCCCCATGTCTCTAGGACAAAGTTGAAATTTCACCCCATAGACTTGCATTGAAATAAGGCTGAAGCTAGGGTTAGGGTTAGGGTTAAGGTTAGGGTTAGGGTTCCTCAAGTACTAGAAGCCCCAAATTTGCTGTGGGCGCTTCTTGGGGGCTCCTGATGAAAGAGCAAGTGGCCCCATGTCTCTAGGACAAAGTTGAAATTTCACCCCATAGACTTGCATTGAAATAAGGCTGAAGCTAGGGTTAGGGTTAGGGTTAGGGTTCCTCAAGTACTAGAAGCCCCAAATTTGCTGTGGGCGCTTCTTGGGGGCTCCTGATGAAAGAGCAAGTGGCCCCATGTCTCTAGGACAAAGTTGAAATTTCACCCCATAGACTTGCATTGAAATAAGGCTGAAGCTAGGGTTAGGGTTAGGGTTAGGGTTAAGATTAGGGTTAGGGTTCCTCAAGTACTAGAAGCCCCAAATTTGCTGTGGGCGCTTCTTGGGGGCTCCTGATGAAAGAGCAAGTGGCCCCATGTCTCTAGGACAAAGTTGAAATTTCACCCCATAGACTTGCATTGAAATAAGGCTGAAGCTAGGGTTAGGGTTAGGGTTAAGGTTAGGGTTAGGGTTCCTCAAGTACTAGAAGCCCCAAATTTGCTGTGGGCGCTTCTTGGGGGCTCCTGATGAAAGAGCAAGTGGCCCCATGTCTCTAGGTCAAAGTTGAAATTTCACCCCATAGACTTGCATTGAAATAAGGCTGAAGCTAGGGTTAGGGTTAGGGTTAGGGTTAAGGTTAGGGTTAGGGTTCCTCAAGTACTAGAAGCCCCAAATTTGCTGTGGGCGCTTCTTGGGGGCTCCTGATGAAAGAGCAAGTGGCCCCATGTCTCTAGGACAAAGTTGAAATTTCACCCCATAGACTTTCATTGAAATAAGGCTGAAGCTAGGGTTAGGGTTAGGGTTAGGGTTAAGATTAGGGTTAGGGTTCCTCAAGTACTAGAAGCCCCAAATTTGCTGTGGGCGCTTCTTGGGGGCTCCTGATGAAAGAGCAAGTGGCCCCATGTCTCTAGGACAAAGTTGAAATTTCACCCCATAGACTTTCATTGAAATAAGGCTGAAGCTAGGGTTAGGGTTAGGGTTAGGGTTAAGGTTAGGGTTAGGGTTCCTCAAGTACTAGAAGCCCCAAATTTGCTGTGGGCGCTTCTTGGGGGCTCCTGATGAAAGAGCAAGTGGCCCCATGTCTCTAGGACAAAGTTGAAATTTCACCCCATAGACTTGCATTGAAATAAGGCTGAAGCTAGGGTTAGGGTTAGGGTTAGGGTTAAGGTTAGGGTTAGGGTTCCTCAAGTACTAGAAGCCCCAAATTTGCTGTGGGCGCTTCTTGGGGGCTCCTGATGAAAGAGCAAGTGGCCCCATGTCTCTAGGACAAAGTTGAAATTTCACCCCATAGACTTTCATTGAAATAAGGCTGAAGCTAGGGTTAGGGTTAGGGTTAGGGTTAAGATTAGGGTTAGGGTTCCTCAAGTACTAGAAGCCCCAAATTTGCTGTGGGCGCTTCTTGGGGGCTCCTGATGAAAGAGCAAGTGGCCCCATGTCTCTAGGACAAAGTTGAAATTTCACCCCATAGACTTTCATTGAAATAAGGCTGAAGCTAGGGTTAGGGTTAGGGTTAGGGTTAAGGTTAGGGTTAGGGTTCCTCAAGTACTAGAAGCCCCAAATTTGCTGTGGGCGCTTCTTGGGGGCTCCTGATGAAAGAGCAAGTGGCCCCATGTCTCTAGGACAAAGTTGAAATTTCACCCCATAGACTTGCATTGAAATAAGGCTGAAGCTAGGGTTAGGGTTAGGGTTAGGGTTAAGGTTAGGGTTAGGGTTCCTCAAGTACTAGAAGCCCCAAATTTGCTGTGGGCGCTTCTTGGGGGCTCCTGATGAAAGAGCAAGTGGCCCCATGTCTCTAGGACAAAGTTGAAATTTCACCCCATAGACTTTCATTGAAATAAGGCTGAAGCTAGGGTTAGGGTTAGGGTTAGGGTTCCTCAAGTACTAGAAGTCCCAAATTTGCTGTGGGCGCTTCTTGGGGGCTACTGATGAAAGAGCAAGTGGCCCCATGTCTCTAGGACAAAGTTGAAATTTCACCCCATAGACTTGCATTGAAATAAGGCTGAAGCTAGGGTTAGGGTTAGGGTTAGGGTTCCTCAAGTACTAGAAGCCCCAAATTTGCTGTGGGCGCTTCTTGGGGGCTCCTGATGAAAGAGCAAGTGGCCCCATGTCTCTAGGACAAAGTTGAAATTAAACCCCATAGACTTGCATTGAAATAAGGCTGAAGCTAGGGTTAGGGTTAGGGTTAGGGTTAAGGTTAGGGTTAGGGTTCCTCAAGTACTAGAAGCCCCAAATTTGCTGTGGGCGCTTCTTGGGGGCTCCTGATGAAAGAGCAAGTGGCCCCATGTCTCTAGGACAAAGTTGAAATTTCACCCCATAGACTTGCATTGAAATAAGGCTGAAGCTAGGGTTAGGGTTAGGGTTAGGGTTAAGATTAGGGTTAGGGTTCCTCAAGTACTAGAAGCCCCAAATTTGCTGTGGGCGCTTCTTGGGGGCTCCTGATGAAAGAGCAAGTGGCCCCATGTCTCTAGGACAAAGTTGAAATTTCACCCCATAGACTTGCATTGAAATAAGGCTGAAGCTAGGGTTAGGGTTAGGGTTAGGGTTAAGATTAGGGTTAGGGTTCCTCAAGTACTAGAAGCCCCAAATTTGCTGTGGGCGCTTCTTGGGGGCTCCTGATGAAAGAGCAAGTGGCCCCATGTCTCTAGGACAAAGTTGAAATTTCACCCCATAGACTTGCATTGAAATAAGGCTGAAGCTAGGGTTAGGGTTAGGGTTAGGGTTCCTCAAGTACTAGAAGCCCCAAATTTGCTGTGGGCGCTTCTTGGGGGCTCCTGATGAAAGAGCAAGTGGCCCCATGTCTCTAGGACAAAGTTGAAATTTCACCCCATAGACTTTCATTGAAATAAGGCTGAAGCTAGGGTTAGGGTTAGGGTTAGGGTTCCTCAAGTACTAGAAGTCCCAAATTTGCTGTGGGCGCTTCTTGGGGGCTCCTGATGAAAGAGCAAGTGGCCCCATGTCTCTAGGACAAAGTTGAAATTTCACCCCATAGACTTGCATTGAAATAAGGCTGAAGCTAGGGTTAGGGTTAAGGATAGGGTTCCTCAAGTACTACAAGCCCCAAATTTGCTGTGGGCGCTTCTTGGGGGCTCCTGATGAAAGAGCAAGTGGCCCCATGTCTCTAGGACAAAGTTGAAATTAAACCCCATAGACTTGCATTGAAATAAGGCTGAAGCTAGGGTTAGGGTTAGGGTTAGGGTTAAGGTTAGGGTTAGGGTTCCTCAAGTACTAGAAGCCCCAAATTTGCTATGGGCGCTTCTTGGGGGCTCCTGATGAAAGAGCAAGTGGCCCCATGTCTCTAGGAAAAAGTTGAAATTTCACCCCATAGACTTGCATTGAAATAAGGCTGAAGCTAGGGTTAGGGTTAGGGTTAAGGTTAGGGTTAGGGTTCCTCAAGTACTAAGAGCCCCAAATTTGCTGTGGGCGCTTCTTGGGGGCTCCTGATGAAAGAGCAAGTGGCCCCATGTCTCTAGGACAAAGTTGAAATTTCACCCCATAGACTTGCATTGAAATAAGGCTGAAGCTAGGGTTAGGGTTAGGGTTAGGGTTAAGGTTAGGGTTAGGGTTCCTCAAGTACTAGAAGCCCCAAATTTGCTGTGGGCGCTTCTTGGGGGCTCCTGATGAAAGAGCAAGTGGCCCCATGTCTCTAGGTCAAAGTTGAAATTAGGGTTAGGGTTAGGGTTAGGGTCAGGGGTAGGGTTAGGGGTTAGGGTTAGGGTTAGGGTTAGGGTTAGGGTTAGGGTTAGGGTAGGGTTAGGGTTAGGGTTGGGTTAGGGTTAGGGTTAGGGTTAGGGTTAGGGTTAGGGTTAGGGTAGGGTTAGGGTTAGGGTTAGGGTTAGGGTAAGGGTAAGGGTTAGGGTTAGGGTTAGGGTTAGGGTAGGGTTAGGGTTAGGGTTAGGGTTAGGGTTAGGGTTAGGGTAAGGGTTAGGGTTAGGGTTAGGTTAAGGGAAAAAGAGTTCCTCTCCGAGGAGAAGGAACCTGTAGCACTCTCCGCTTCGAGAAAGGCTCTGGGCAGATCCCTGAGCTGTGAAAACCACCACCCTAAGGTGGTGGGAGTTCAAAAAATTCAACTATTCTTGCTGAAATAGTTAGCAGTCGACCGTTGCAACGTTTCGGGTTGATATACCCTTCATCAGGCAAGTCGACTGAGGGTGAGCAACCTATTATGGCTTGCTTTCACCAAAGGCCCATGGCCTGCTACTCCCATGGATGCACTTTAACGTCATGCCCAGGACGGAATAGGACCTTACTGTCATCTACTCTGCAGACCACAATAGGGGATTTCTGCAGTTTTCCATCGAGTAAGTATACTTCCTTTCACAGGGTTCCAGGTAAGTATAAGCCAATAGGGTTTCTCCTCTTTTTTTGATTTTTTAGGTTTTTCCACATTAGGGGCTCCAATTAGGGTAAGTATTTTTTTCTTTCCTCAGGTTTTCAGGTAAGTATACCATTTTAAGTGAAGGTAAGTATAGCTTCTTTTCCTCCTTTCTTCCACTATCCTTCCCTTCCATCTCCTTTGTTCCTCTAATCTACCTTTCTTCTTAAACTGCTTCATCCTATCTTCCTACCTTTCTCTAATGCCTTAGTAAAACCCCCCAACCCCATATGTTCACAAATATGTGCTTGAATAAATTGTAACGGCTCAACATCCTTGTGCGGCCTTCTTCTTTATAACGGCTCTCTTGGCCTCTTCCGTCTTGTGGCGTGAGTAAATGGCATGAAAAGATGAATGAGCGGTACCAAATATGGGTTAGAATTAGGGACCAGGATTAGGGTTATGGGATAGGAATAGGGATAGGGATTCTGTTTAGCTTACTACTCTTCTTCTACTCCCTCCCCCTCCCCCATCCCCTCCTTTCCTCTTCCCCTTCCCCCATCACCCAACCCCAGGCCGTCATTCCCGTCCCCTCCGAAGAGGAGCGGGGTCAGGCCCAAGGTCAGGTTCAAGGTTTATCGGATTATCGAGGTTAGGTTTAGGGTTAGGGTTAGGGTTGGGAATAGACATCCAAATCAGGGTTAAATCATCCAATTAGTGGCTAGGGTTACATCCGAATAGGGGTTAATTTTAGACCATATACCAATTAGGGGTTAAGTTTAGGGTCCAGATAGGGGTTAAGTTTAGGCGTGTAGCCGACTGAGGTTCAGTTTAGGGTTAGGATTAGGTCTGGGTGTCTAATAGGACTTCAGAGCAGGCTAGAGGGGCTCAACGAGCACAAGGGACCACATCCCATCACCAGACTCGCGGGACCTGGCCGGGTAGGTTAAGGGAAAAAGAGTTCCTCTCCGAGGAGAAGGAACCTGTAGCACTCTCCGCTTCGAGAAAGGCTCTGGGCAGATCCCTGAGCTGTGAAAACCACCACCCTAAGGTGGTGGGAGTTCAAAAAATTCAACTATTCTTGCTGAAATAGTTAGCAGTCGACCGTTGCAACGTTTCGGGTTGATATACCCTTCATCAGGCAAGTCGACTGAGGGTGAGCAACCTATTATGGCTTGCTTTCACCAAAGGCCCATGGCCTGCTACTCCCATGGATGCACTTTAACGTCATGCCCAGGACGGAATAGGACCTTACTGTCATCTACTCTGCAGACCACAATAGGGGATTTCTGCAGTTTTCCATCGAGTAAGTATACTTCCTTTCACAGGGTTCCAGGTAAGTATAAGCCAATAGGGTTTCTCCTCTTTTTTTGATTTTTTAGGTTTTTCCACATTAGGGGCTCCAATTAGGGTAAGTATTTTTTTCTTTCCTCAGGTTTTCAGGTAAGTATACCATTTTAAGTGAAGGTAAGTATAGCTTCTTTTCCTCCTTTCTTCCACTATCCTTCCCTTCCATCTCCTTTGTTCCTCTAATCTACCTTTCTTCTTAAACTGCTTCATCCTATCTTCCTACCTTTCTCTAATGCCTTAGTAAAACCCCCCAACCCCATATGTTCACAAATATGTGCTTGAATAAATTGTAACGGCTCAACATCCTTGTGCGGCCTTCTTCTTTATAACGGCTCTCTTGGCCTCTTCCGTCTTGTGGCGTGAGTAAATGGCATGAAAAGATGAATGAGCGGTACCAAATATGGGTTAGAATTAGGGACCAGGATTAGGGTTATGGGATAGGAATAGGGATAGGGATTCTGTTTAGCTTACTACTCTTCTTCTACTCCCTCCCCCTCCCCCATCCCCTCCTTTCCTCTTCCCCTTCCCCCATCACCCAACCCCAGGCCGTCATTCCCGTCCCCTCCGAAGAGGAGCGGGGTCAGGCCCAAGGTCAGGTTCAAGGTTTATCGGATTATCGAGGTTAGGTTTAGGGTTAGGGTTAGGGTTGGGAATAGACATCCAAATCAGGGTTAAATCATCCAATTAGTGGCTAGGGTTACATCCGAATAGGGGTTAATTTTAGACCATATACCAATTAGGGGTTAAGTTTAGGGTCCAGATAGGGGTTAAGTTTAGGCGTGTAGCCGACTGAGGTTCAGTTTAGGGTTAGGATTAGGTCTGGGTGTCTAATAGGACTTCAGAGCAGGCTAGAGGGGCTCAACGAGCACAAGGGACCACATCCCATCACCAGACTCGCGGGACCTGGCCGGGTAGGTTAAGGGAAAAAGAGTTCCTCTCCGAGGAGAAGGAACCTGTAGCACTCTCCGCTTCGAGAAAGGCTCTGGGCAGATCCCTGAGCTGTGAAAACCACCACCCTAAGGTGGTGGGAGTTCAAAAAATTCAACTATTCTTGCTGAAATAGTTAGCAGTCGACCGTTGCAACGTTTCGGGTTGATATACCCTTCATCAGGCAAGTCGACTGAGGGTGAGCAACCTATTATGGCTTGCTTTCACCAAAGGCCCATGGCCTGCTACTCCCATGGATGCACTTTAACGTCATGCCCAGGACGGAATAGGACCTTACTGTCATCTACTCTGCAGACCACAATAGGGGATTTCTGCAGTTTTCCATCGAGTAAGTATACTTCCTTTCACAGGGTTCCAGGTAAGTATAAGCCAATAGGGTTTCTCCTCTTTTTTTGATTTTTTAGGTTTTTCCACATTAGGGGCTCCAATTAGGGTAAGTATTTTTTTCTTTCCTCAGGTTTTCAGGTAAGTATACCATTTTAAGTGAAGGTAAGTATAGCTTCTTTTCCTCCTTTCTTCCACTATCCTTCCCTTCCATCTCCTTTGTTCCTCTAATCTACCTTTCTTCTTAAACTGCTTCATCCTATCTTCCTACCTTTCTCTAATGCCTTAGTAAAACCCCCCAACCCCATATGTTCACAAATATGTGCTTGAATAAATTGTAACGGCTCAACATCCTTGTGCGGCCTTCTTCTTTATAACGGCTCTCTTGGCCTCTTCCGTCTTGTGGCGTGAGTAAATGGCATGAAAAGATGAATGAGCGGTACCAAATATGGGTTAGAATTAGGGACCAGGATTAGGGTTATGGGATAGGAATAGGGATAGGGATTCTGTTTAGCTTACTACTCTTCTTCTACTCCCTCCCCCTCCCCCATCCCCTCCTTTCCTCTTCCCCTTCCCCCATCACCCAACCCCAGGCCGTCATTCCCGTCCCCTCCGAAGAGGAGCGGGGTCAGGCCCAAGGTCAGGTTCAAGGTTTATCGGATTATCGAGGTTAGGTTTAGGGTTAGGGTTAGGGTTGGGAATAGACATCCAAATCAGGGTTAAATCATCCAATTAGTGGCTAGGGTTACATCCGAATAGGGGTTAATTTTAGACCATATACCAATTAGGGGTTAAGTTTAGGGTCCAGATAGGGGTTAAGTTTAGGCGTGTAGCCGACTGAGGTTCAGTTTAGGGTTAGGATTAGGTCTGGGTGTCTAATAGGACTTCAGAGCAGGCTAGAGGGGCTCAACGAGCACAAGGGACCACATCCCATCACCAGACTCGCGGGACCTGGCCGGGTAGGTTAAGGGAAAAAGAGTTCCTCTCCGAGGAGAAGGAACCTGTAGCACTCTCCGCTTCGAGAAAGGCTCTGGGCAGATCCCTGAGCTGTGAAAACCACCACCCTAAGGTGGTGGGAGTTCAAAAAATTCAACTATTCTTGCTGAAATAGTTAGCAGTCGACCGTTGCAACGTTTCGGGTTGATATACCCTTCATCAGGCAAGTCGACTGAGGGTGAGCAACCTATTATGGCTTGCTTTCACCAAAGGCCCATGGCCTGCTACTCCCATGGATGCACTTTAACGTCATGCCCAGGACGGAATAGGACCTTACTGTCATCTACTCTGCAGACCACAATAGGGGATTTCTGCAGTTTTCCATCGAGTAAGTATACTTCCTTTCACAGGGTTCCAGGTAAGTATAAGCCAATAGGGTTTCTCCTCTTTTTTTGATTTTTTAGGTTTTTCCACATTAGGGGCTCCAATTAGGGTAAGTATTTTTTTCTTTCCTCAGGTTTTCAGGTAAGTATACCATTTTAAGTGAAGGTAAGTATAGCTTCTTTTCCTCCTTTCTTCCACTATCCTTCCCTTCCATCTCCTTTGTTCCTCTAATCTACCTTTCTTCTTAAACTGCTTCATCCTATCTTCCTACCTTTCTCTAATGCCTTAGTAAAACCCCCCAACCCCATATGTTCACAAATATGTGCTTGAATAAATTGTAACGGCTCAACATCCTTGTGCGGCCTTCTTCTTTATAACGGCTCTCTTGGCCTCTTCCGTCTTGTGGCGTGAGTAAATGGCATGAAAAGATGAATGAGCGGTACCAAATATGGGTTAGAATTAGGGACCAGGATTAGGGTTATGGGATAGGAATAGGGATAGGGATTCTGTTTAGCTTACTACTCTTCTTCTACTCCCTCCCCCTCCCCCATCCCCTCCTTTCCTCTTCCCCTTCCCCCATCACCCAACCCCAGGCCGTCATTCCCGTCCCCTCCGAAGAGGAGCGGGGTCAGGCCCAAGGTCAGGTTCAAGGTTTATCGGATTATCGAGGTTAGGTTTAGGGTTAGGGTTAGGGTTGGGAATAGACATCCAAATCAGGGTTAAATCATCCAATTAGTGGCTAGGGTTACATCCGAATAGGGGTTAATTTTAGACCATATACCAATTAGGGGTTAAGTTTAGGGTCCAGATAGGGGTTAAGTTTAGGCGTGTAGCCGACTGAGGTTCAGTTTAGGGTTAGGATTAGGTCTGGGTGTCTAATAGGACTTCAGAGCAGGCTAGAGGGGCTCAACGAGCACAAGGGACCACATCCCATCACCAGACTCGCGGGACCTGGCCGGGTAGGTTAAGGGAAAAAGAGTTCCTCTCCGAGGAGAAGGAACCTGTAGCACTCTCCGCTTCGAGAAAGGCTCTGGGCAGATCCCTGAGCTGTGAAAACCACCACCCTAAGGTGGTGGGAGTTCAAAAAATTCAACTATTCTTGCTGAAATAGTTAGCAGTCGACCGTTGCAACGTTTCGGGTTGATATACCCTTCATCAGGCAAGTCGACTGAGGGTGAGCAACCTATTATGGCTTGCTTTCACCAAAGGCCCATGGCCTGCTACTCCCATGGATGCACTTTAACGTCATGCCCAGGACGGAATAGGACCTTACTGTCATCTACTCTGCAGACCACAATAGGGGATTTCTGCAGTTTTCCATCGAGTAAGTATACTTCCTTTCACAGGGTTCCAGGTAAGTATAAGCCAATAGGGTTTCTCCTCTTTTTTTGATTTTTTAGGTTTTTCCACATTAGGGGCTCCAATTAGGGTAAGTATTTTTTTCTTTCCTCAGGTTTTCAGGTAAGTATACCATTTTAAGTGAAGGTAAGTATAGCTTCTTTTCCTCCTTTCTTCCACTATCCTTCCCTTCCATCTCCTTTGTTCCTCTAATCTACCTTTCTTCTTAAACTGCTTCATCCTATCTTCCTACCTTTCTCTAATGCCTTAGTAAAACCCCCCAACCCCATATGTTCACAAATATGTGCTTGAATAAATTGTAACGGCTCAACATCCTTGTGCGGCCTTCTTCTTTATAACGGCTCTCTTGGCCTCTTCCGTCTTGTGGCGTGAGTAAATGGCATGAAAAGATGAATGAGCGGTACCAAATATGGGTTAGAATTAGGGACCAGGATTAGGGTTATGGGATAGGAATAGGGATAGGGATTCTGTTTAGCTTACTACTCTTCTTCTACTCCCTCCCCCTCCCCCATCCCCTCCTTTCCTCTTCCCCTTCCCCCATCACCCAACCCCAGGCCGTCATTCCCGTCCCCTCCGAAGAGGAGCGGGGTCAGGCCCAAGGTCAGGTTCAAGGTTTATCGGATTATCGAGGTTAGGTTTAGGGTTAGGGTTAGGGTTGGGAATAGACATCCAAATCAGGGTTAAATCATCCAATTAGTGGCTAGGGTTACATCCGAATAGGGGTTAATTTTAGACCATATACCAATTAGGGGTTAAGTTTAGGGTCCAGATAGGGGTTAAGTTTAGGCGTGTAGCCGACTGAGGTTCAGTTTAGGGTTAGGATTAGGTCTGGGTGTCTAATAGGACTTCAGAGCAGGCTAGAGGGGCTCAACGAGCACAAGGGACCACATCCCATCACCAGACTCGCGGGACCTGGCCGGGTAGGTTAAGGGAAAAAGAGTTCCTCTCCGAGGAGAAGGAACCTGTAGCACTCTCCGCTTCGAGAAAGGCTCTGGGCAGATCCCTGAGCTGTGAAAACCACCACCCTAAGGTGGTGGGAGTTCAAAAAATTCAACTATTCTTGCTGAAATAGTTAGCAGTCGACCGTTGCAACGTTTCGGGTTGATATACCCTTCATCAGGCAAGTCGACTGAGGGTGAGCAACCTATTATGGCTTGCTTTCACCAAAGGCCCATGGCCTGCTACTCCCATGGATGCACTTTAACGTCATGCCCAGGACGGAATAGGACCTTACTGTCATCTACTCTGCAGACCACAATAGGGGATTTCTGCAGTTTTCCATCGAGTAAGTATACTTCCTTTCACAGGGTTCCAGGTAAGTATAAGCCAATAGGGTTTCTCCTCTTTTTTTGATTTTTTAGGTTTTTCCACATTAGGGGCTCCAATTAGGGTAAGTATTTTTTTCTTTCCTCAGGTTTTCAGGTAAGTATACCATTTTAAGTGAAGGTAAGTATAGCTTCTTTTCCTCCTTTCTTCCACTATCCTTCCCTTCCATCTCCTTTGTTCCTCTAATCTACCTTTCTTCTTAAACTGCTTCATCCTATCTTCCTACCTTTCTCTAATGCCTTAGTAAAACCCCCCAACCCCATATGTTCACAAATATGTGCTTGAATAAATTGTAACGGCTCAACATCCTTGTGCGGCCTTCTTCTTTATAACGGCTCTCTTGGCCTCTTCCGTCTTGTGGCGTGAGTAAATGGCATGAAAAGATGAATGAGCGGTACCAAATATGGGTTAGAATTAGGGACCAGGATTAGGGTTATGGGATAGGAATAGGGATAGGGATTCTGTTTAGCTTACTACTCTTCTTCTACTCCCTCCCCCTCCCCCATCCCCTCCTTTCCTCTTCCCCTTCCCCCATCACCCAACCCCAGGCCGTCATTCCCGTCCCCTCCGAAGAGGAGCGGGGTCAGGCCCAAGGTCAGGTTCAAGGTTTATCGGATTATCGAGGTTAGGTTTAGGGTTAGGGTTAGGGTTGGGAATAGACATCCAAATCAGGGTTAAATCATCCAATTAGTGGCTAGGGTTACATCCGAATAGGGGTTAATTTTAGACCATATACCAATTAGGGGTTAAGTTTAGGGTCCAGATAGGGGTTAAGTTTAGGCGTGTAGCCGACTGAGGTTCAGTTTAGGGTTAGGATTAGGTCTGGGTGTCTAATAGGACTTCAGAGCAGGCTAGAGGGGCTCAACGAGCACAAGGGACCACATCCCATCACCAGACTCGCGGGACCTGGCCGGGTAGGTTAAGGGAAAAAGAGTTCCTCTCCGAGGAGAAGGAACCTGTAGCACTCTCCGCTTCGAGAAAGGCTCTGGGCAGATCCCTGAGCTGTGAAAACCACCACCCTAAGGTGGTGGGAGTTCAAAAAATTCAACTATTCTTGCTGAAATAGTTAGCAGTCGACCGTTGCAACGTTTCGGGTTGATATACCCTTCATCAGGCAAGTCGACTGAGGGTGAGCAACCTATTATGGCTTGCTTTCACCAAAGGCCCATGGCCTGCTACTCCCATGGATGCACTTTAACGTCATGCCCAGGACGGAATAGGACCTTACTGTCATCTACTCTGCAGACCACAATAGGGGATTTCTGCAGTTTTCCATCGAGTAAGTATACTTCCTTTCACAGGGTTCCAGGTAAGTATAAGCCAATAGGGTTTCTCCTCTTTTTTTGATTTTTTAGGTTTTTCCACATTAGGGGCTCCAATTAGGGTAAGTATTTTTTTCTTTCCTCAGGTTTTCAGGTAAGTATACCATTTTAAGTGAAGGTAAGTATAGCTTCTTTTCCTCCTTTCTTCCACTATCCTTCCCTTCCATCTCCTTTGTTCCTCTAATCTACCTTTCTTCTTAAACTGCTTCATCCTATCTTCCTACCTTTCTCTAATGCCTTAGTAAAACCCCCCAACCCCATATGTTCACAAATATGTGCTTGAATAAATTGTAACGGCTCAACATCCTTGTGCGGCCTTCTTCTTTATAACGGCTCTCTTGGCCTCTTCCGTCTTGTGGCGTGAGTAAATGGCATGAAAAGATGAATGAGCGGTACCAAATATGGGTTAGAATTAGGGACCAGGATTAGGGTTATGGGATAGGAATAGGGATAGGGATTCTGTTTAGCTTACTACTCTTCTTCTACTCCCTCCCCCTCCCCCATCCCCTCCTTTCCTCTTCCCCTTCCCCCATCACCCAACCCCAGGCCGTCATTCCCGTCCCCTCCGAAGAGGAGCGGGGTCAGGCCCAAGGTCAGGTTCAAGGTTTATCGGATTATCGAGGTTAGGTTTAGGGTTAGGGTTAGGGTTGGGAATAGACATCCAAATCAGGGTTAAATCATCCAATTAGTGGCTAGGGTTACATCCGAATAGGGGTTAATTTTAGACCATATACCAATTAGGGGTTAAGTTTAGGGTCCAGATAGGGGTTAAGTTTAGGCGTGTAGCCGACTGAGGTTCAGTTTAGGGTTAGGATTAGGTCTGGGTGTCTAATAGGACTTCAGAGCAGGCTAGAGGGGCTCAACGAGCACAAGGGACCACATCCCATCACCAGACTCGCGGGACCTGGCCGGGTAGGTTAAGGGAAAAAGAGTTCCTCTCCGAGGAGAAGGAACCTGTAGCACTCTCCGCTTCGAGAAAGGCTCTGGGCAGATCCCTGAGCTGTGAAAACCACCACCCTAAGGTGGTGGGAGTTCAAAAAATTCAACTATTCTTGCTGAAATAGTTAGCAGTCGACCGTTGCAACGTTTCGGGTTGATATACCCTTCATCAGGCAAGTCGACTGAGGGTGAGCAACCTATTATGGCTTGCTTTCACCAAAGGCCCATGGCCTGCTACTCCCATGGATGCACTTTAACGTCATGCCCAGGACGGAATAGGACCTTACTGTCATCTACTCTGCAGACCACAATAGGGGATTTCTGCAGTTTTCCATCGAGTAAGTATACTTCCTTTCACAGGGTTCCAGGTAAGTATAAGCCAATAGGGTTTCTCCTCTTTTTTTGATTTTTTAGGTTTTTCCACATTAGGGGCTCCAATTAGGGTAAGTATTTTTTTCTTTCCTCAGGTTTTCAGGTAAGTATACCATTTTAAGTGAAGGTAAGTATAGCTTCTTTTCCTCCTTTCTTCCACTATCCTTCCCTTCCATCTCCTTTGTTCCTCTAATCTACCTTTCTTCTTAAACTGCTTCATCCTATCTTCCTACCTTTCTCTAATGCCTTAGTAAAACCCCCCAACCCCATATGTTCACAAATATGTGCTTGAATAAATTGTAACGGCTCAACATCCTTGTGCGGCCTTCTTCTTTATAACGGCTCTCTTGGCCTCTTCCGTCTTGTGGCGTGAGTAAATGGCATGAAAAGATGAATGAGCGGTACCAAATATGGGTTAGAATTAGGGACCAGGATTAGGGTTATGGGATAGGAATAGGGATAGGGATTCTGTTTAGCTTACTACTCTTCTTCTACTCCCTCCCCCTCCCCCATCCCCTCCTTTCCTCTTCCCCTTCCCCCATCACCCAACCCCAGGCCGTCATTCCCGTCCCCTCCGAAGAGGAGCGGGGTCAGGCCCAAGGTCAGGTTCAAGGTTTATCGGATTATCGAGGTTAGGTTTAGGGTTAGGGTTAGGGTTGGGAATAGACATCCAAATCAGGGTTAAATCATCCAATTAGTGGCTAGGGTTACATCCGAATAGGGGTTAATTTTAGACCATATACCAATTAGGGGTTAAGTTTAGGGTCCAGATAGGGGTTAAGTTTAGGCGTGTAGCCGACTGAGGTTCAGTTTAGGGTTAGGATTAGGTCTGGGTGTCTAATAGGACTTCAGAGCAGGCTAGAGGGGCTCAACGAGCACAAGGGACCACATCCCATCACCAGACTCGCGGGACCTGGCCGGGTAGGTTAAGGGAAAAAGAGTTCCTCTCCGAGGAGAAGGAACCTGTAGCACTCTCCGCTTCGAGAAAGGCTCTGGGCAGATCCCTGAGCTGTGAAAACCACCACCCTAAGGTGGTGGGAGTTCAAAAAATTCAACTATTCTTGCTGAAATAGTTAGCAGTCGACCGTTGCAACGTTTCGGGTTGATATACCCTTCATCAGGCAAGTCGACTGAGGGTGAGCAACCTATTATGGCTTGCTTTCACCAAAGGCCCATGGCCTGCTACTCCCATGGATGCACTTTAACGTCATGCCCAGGACGGAATAGGACCTTACTGTCATCTACTCTGCAGACCACAATAGGGGATTTCTGCAGTTTTCCATCGAGTAAGTATACTTCCTTTCACAGGGTTCCAGGTAAGTATAAGCCAATAGGGTTTCTCCTCTTTTTTTGATTTTTTAGGTTTTTCCACATTAGGGGCTCCAATTAGGGTAAGTATTTTTTTCTTTCCTCAGGTTTTCAGGTAAGTATACCATTTTAAGTGAAGGTAAGTATAGCTTCTTTTCCTCCTTTCTTCCACTATCCTTCCCTTCCATCTCCTTTGTTCCTCTAATCTACCTTTCTTCTTAAACTGCTTCATCCTATCTTCCTACCTTTCTCTAATGCCTTAGTAAAACCCCCCAACCCCATATGTTCACAAATATGTGCTTGAATAAATTGTAACGGCTCAACATCCTTGTGCGGCCTTCTTCTTTATAACGGCTCTCTTGGCCTCTTCCGTCTTGTGGCGTGAGTAAATGGCATGAAAAGATGAATGAGCGGTACCAAATATGGGTTAGAATTAGGGACCAGGATTAGGGTTATGGGATAGGAATAGGGATAGGGATTCTGTTTAGCTTACTACTCTTCTTCTACTCCCTCCCCCTCCCCCATCCCCTCCTTTCCTCTTCCCCTTCCCCCATCACCCAACCCCAGGCCGTCATTCCCGTCCCCTCCGAAGAGGAGCGGGGTCAGGCCCAAGGTCAGGTTCAAGGTTTATCGGATTATCGAGGTTAGGTTTAGGGTTAGGGTTAGGGTTGGGAATAGACATCCAAATCAGGGTTAAATCATCCAATTAGTGGCTAGGGTTACATCCGAATAGGGGTTAATTTTAGACCATATACCAATTAGGGGTTAAGTTTAGGGTCCAGATAGGGGTTAAGTTTAGGCGTGTAGCCGACTGAGGTTCAGTTTAGGGTTAGGATTAGGTCTGGGTGTCTAATAGGACTTCAGAGCAGGCTAGAGGGGCTCAACGAGCACAAGGGACCACATCCCATCACCAGACTCGCGGGACCTGGCCGGGTAGGTTAAGGGAAAAAGAGTTCCTCTCCGAGGAGAAGGAACCTGTAGCACTCTCCGCTTCGAGAAAGGCTCTGGGCAGATCCCTGAGCTGTGAAAACCACCACCCTAAGGTGGTGGGAGTTCAAAAAATTCAACTATTCTTGCTGAAATAGTTAGCAGTCGACCGTTGCAACGTTTCGGGTTGATATACCCTTCATCAGGCAAGTCGACTGAGGGTGAGCAACCTATTATGGCTTGCTTTCACCAAAGGCCCATGGCCTGCTACTCCCATGGATGCACTTTAACGTCATGCCCAGGACGGAATAGGACCTTACTGTCATCTACTCTGCAGACCACAATAGGGGATTTCTGCAGTTTTCCATCGAGTAAGTATACTTCCTTTCACAGGGTTCCAGGTAAGTATAAGCCAATAGGGTTTCTCCTCTTTTTTTGATTTTTTAGGTTTTTCCAC